>NW_024424230.1:33470776-33666071 GCF_017311325.1 Ursus maritimus
GAATATTTTTCCATCTTTTTGTGTCTTCTTCAATGTCTTTCAAGAGTGATTTATAGTTTCTAGAATATAGATCCTTTACATCTCTGGTTAAGTTAATTCCAAGGTAACGTATGGTTTTTGGTGCTATTGTAAATGGGATGGATTCCCTAATTTCTCTTTCTTCAGTCTCATTATTCATGTATAGAAATGCAGCTGATTTCTGAGCATTGATTTTGTATCCCGTCCTTAGGCAAGTTTTGTTCTGGCTATTTGATGAATTAAATATGGGCATCTAAGTGTATGCAGTATAGACAAGTGAGGTCTTTCCTTTGCCTTGGATTCCTGTCTAAAACATGGGGGCAAACCTTCCTATGTACCAAGGCTATTTAGCAACTTGACTGGAAATGCCTCATTCTTACTTAGGGAATGTGCTGCATGGAACAAACATCCATATCCATTTCTCTGAGAGGAAATTCTAAATTAGAAGCAGAAATGAAAACTTCAGAAAAATTAAGATAAATTATTTTGTTCCCCTCCCCCATTTATAGTAGTGACTAGCTGAGGTATATTTAGAAAACACAAGTATGAAAGATATATGCTAGCATGTTCTTAAAATAGAGCTATGAAAAGGAAAATAGCCATAGTCCCAGCACAGCAAGATGCATGAGATCATACTGATAAGCTACTCCCTACAAAGAGTATAACTGCATTTGGTAGACCAAAAAGAAATCTGAGCCAATCCAGTAAAAGCAAAAGGGCTTAAATGAATTGGGGAGTTCATAGTCACACATAAGAAAGAACTTATTGACTAATAGGGATCAAATACTGACCAGGGAGGTGAGTATCTATTGCCTAGAGATATTCTGAAACATAAATATATCTGTTCAATTTCCTAATTGCATAACAGAATGATTCCTTTCTCCCTTGGAGACTGATAAAAGAAAGAAAAGTCTTTAATTAATTATTCTGCTTTAACTGTTTAACATATAATTAGTGCTATTTTCTTAATAGTATACCAGTCATTTTACAGCAATATTTACTAGTATTTTTAGATTATCTCTTAGTACTACATATTTTCTATACATTAGTGGTTGTAACATGGAAAGTAACTATTTCTAGGCTATGGCTAATAAATGGTATTGCAAGATATTAACTAATTACAAAGTTCAGCTACTTCTACAGTACTAAATTACTTAAAAATATCAAGACTAAAATTTCCTAGTTGTGTTTTCTCCAAGAAAATATAAAGTACTGGAGAGTGGAGGCTACATGTTTCTTGCACCTAAATGCCTTTCAAACATATTGGTCATCGAGCTAATCATGTTGATTCTTCTTCCTCCTTAACATATGCTGAATTCAACAAGTTCTTCCTACCCTCAACTTCACTCCCTTCATAGAAGCCACATCACCATCATCTTTCATGTGGAGCACTAAAAAAAAATAAAAAAAAAAAAGAACTAATTGTGTCTTTCTTCCTTTGGTTTTGCTCAACTCCAGAAAATTTTCTCACTGATGCCAGAGAGCATTCTAAACTGCAAATCAGATCAGGTCCTGCTCTTGCCTAAAACTCTTCAGTGATTTGAGCTGTCCCCAAAATGCCATCTCACTTCAGCACACCTCTCTGGGCTTTGGCGCTGCTTTTCCCTCTGCCTGGAATGATCTACCAGATCTTCTTCTCTGCAGCTCCCACTTACGCTAGTTAGGTTTTATAGGCCTGTGCAACATCCAGCTTTGATAAGTCCCTAGAGACATCCTTTCTTTGTCTCCCAAACCTCATCTTTTGAGAATATACTTATCTTGTTTAGAGCACTTAAAACATGGTGGTATAACTATTTATTCATCTTTTGCCTGACAAGACTATATGAGTTTTTTCAAAGGGAACAGCTTTGAGTCATTCATAAATAAATCTTCACCAGTTCCTTAAGTTCTCAACAAATGTGTTGAATAACAAATCCATGGTAATGTCTGGGCCCCAAACTATAGCTTAATAAATACTTATTAGCTAAATTCATGTACTTTTTAAACTTTGTAGGATCTAATTTATATTAATTGGTCTTAAACAAAAAGAGTTCTTCCTGTTAAAGCACCACATTTCATGTCAAATATCAAAACAGAAATGCTAGTTCAAAAACCAGAGAAGAGAATGAAGATGGCTATTTTCTGAACAGGAGAAAAAAATGTTCAGTGTCCACCAGTTAATTCTCCTCTGTTGTTTTTCTCAAGGGTGTATACATAAAGCTGCTTTTCTTGTAACAATACAGATTTTTGGCTAGGAACCATTAACAAATGTGTTAAGTCGTTGTGACAACTGATTAATTTTAGTTTAAGGTTATGAATACAAAACAACGAGTGTTGGTATGTAACATGCATTTTAATGATGTCACAGCAAAAGTAAAGGATGAGAAAGATAATTCAATTTGCTTTCTCTAAAAGGTCAGTTCTCCTGAGATAAAAATTGTCCCTTAGGGTACCAGTGCCTTTCCCGGCATACCTCCCCTTCTGCTGCCTCTCTGGCTCCTCCTGTTCCTTGGCAATGTGAGCATTTATATTGAAAGCTAATCAGACTGCGTTGTTTGGAATGAAAGTGTGTTGGTGGAGGAGAGCAGAGGACACTCCATGCTTTTAAAATGAAAGGAAAAAAAGAAAGAAAAAAATGTGGTTTTGCCCTTGATTTGATTTTTTCATTATTCCAACACATTTTAAGTTATCTTAAAATGTGAATTTAAGAAAAGAAATAGAAATATAAATGGTTATTTAAATAGCACATTTGCCAGGCTTTGTATATACACCTGGAGGTGAAAGTTTCTGTGAGGAAGATTATGTATCAGTTGGTCAAAGTTTATCCCAAGTGTTTATAAGTGAGATCTTGGGTTTTGGCAGGATTGAATCTTTCATAACAGCAGTGCCCAGCACAGGGTCTTCACAACCTTGGAGCTCAGTATGGATTTGTGGAATCAATGGATTAATAGCTGACTCTAGGTATGTTGGCAAACATTCAGTGCATGGCCCTTATGACCCATCCAGTGGGACTCGGGTTTTACAAACAAGAAAACAGATATTCAATTGTTTGTTTAAAAAGAAATATTTAGCCTAAAGTTTTACAGGATAATACAAAAGGAAAATCTAAGTGAGATATAATCAATCAAGTTATCAAAAAGTACCAGAGTGTAAGTTTTAATTGTGTATATGGAACAGAAAAATATGTAACCGTGACATTAAAGATATCACAAATCTGTGCATTAAATAAACGGCAAATAATGAATAAGTAAAGATAAATGGAAAGTCAAAGATGGGGCAGGATACAATCAGCTGATTTCATTAGAGACAATTTTTCAGGAGAGGAGAGATTTTCGTTAATGAGGGATATGAGTGTGTGAGTAGACTGGAAGACTTCAGAAGATCTTAAGAGGAAAAAATAGAAAGAAGTAATGGTGTTCAAGAGAGAAAGCTTGATTTAAAGAAGCTGAACAAAAGCTAAGTGAATATGCAAGAGAAATGGAGAAAGTGTGCGGAGACATTTATATTCATATATCCAGTGTGTGGAGACACTCATATTCATAATCACGCTGCCCTTCTTTGGGCTCCAGCCATCGTTTCAAATTCAAATCACACTGTAGGCGGGAAGGAAATGACTACTCTGAGGCCCTCCAACCGTAAAGATTCTCTTGTGAGAGGAAAAGACACAGTGCTGTCCTCAAGTGCCTCCGACTAAGTCAGATTAAGGATAGGACATCTGGGAGGTGATGTGATATGGTAGAACTGTGGAGTCAGCAGCCCTGGGTTTGGGCTTCCTAGTGAGCTGTGTACAGTGGAAAAGTTCTTTAACTTTCCTGGGCTTGACTTTCCTCATCTGAAGAGTAGACAAATAAATTTGTGGTAACATGTGAGAATTCACTTTTCTAACTAGGAGGTGCTACACAACTATAAACCATTCCCTCCTCTTTAATGAATTGTTTAGAAAGCTTGGTCAGGGAAGGCTTATTGGTTGAGGTCAGATTAAAGTAAACCTAAAACATTATGGCCTCAAGTTCATATTGATGAATATTGGAAAGTAATACTATTTCTGTCATTGTATCAACAATTGCTTTCAGAAAATCCTAGCTATTAGGAATAAAGTGTAAAAACAGAAGAACAAAGCTAGTAACCCATTCCCTGACAACTGAATCCAGATCTTAGCAAATAGGAGATCCTCTACTAACATTTATTGAAAAGAAACACATATTTTTTTTAATGAGCTATAGTTTACATAAGTAAACAAATCTATCAAGGTTACTTGTTTTAAATGAAGACATAAGGTAGGACATCTGTGCTGATATGTCCATCTCCTTTTTCGCTCATCCCCATAGTGACCACAGGGACATAATTTATGAGTAGGTTGGGCAGAAAAGGAGAAAAATCTATAATATCCACATAGAACAAAACAACTGACACATCTGTGTCTCATTGTCCCCCACTGAGGAATGACAGCAGCATTGATGATGAAGATGGGCGATGAAGAAAGTGGCTCATCAGTTCCTGCTTTAATATCTTCAATTAAGATATTAAAGAATATCTTCCATAATGTCTGCCATAGATGTACAGCCAATAGACTTGAGGACCTAGGGAAATAACCTCAGACGAGGATGAGAAGAGAAAGGAAAAACAGGTAGAAAATTGAACTTTCTAGACAAAATTATTGCTTTTCTAAAAATTATTTGCAAAGTAAATTTCTATATTTCCTACCGTATTGTCTCCTAATGTCATGACTAAACTGCTGATTCTATATCTCATGTTTATTTGACCTTCCCTTCTACCAGGCTATTACATTCACATACACAAAAATGTACACATCTGTTCAAAACAGCATTTAACAGAAAATAACCTTTTTATAAACTATTATTACCAATAATCAGTCAAAGTCTCAAAAGAAGAATTCAAGCTAGTTGTTTTCCCATTTGATATACTAAAGTCCGTAGTAAAGAACAGAAATGTAGCTCAAGTGACCAGAGCACTCCTTAAGATCCCATGACCTCTAGCAGTTCCAGTTCTCTGTAGCCCGAAGAGAAAGAGAATTGACCCTTGTTGTTTACCTATAGCCTACTGCTTAGTCCTGCGTAGACACTAAGGGATTTTATAAATTAGCAGGCAGGGTGACCTGAGCTGAGGAATAGAGGAGAACTGAAAAAAAAGAGTGGAAATCACAGCTCCAAATACATGCAAAATGAACAGGTAGGAGAATATAATAATGATGATAGAATACAGGAAGCACACACACAAAATAAATGAAATCCTTATGGAGTAAATTCACTAATATATATGACCAAGAAGTTCTGAAGATATGGTTAATTCTTTAAGTATCATAAATTAAACCCACTCACTCACTTTTCTTTGCAAACTATGATATGGGGAATGGCGTTCTCTGGCATACCTTTTGGTAGAGAAAAATAAAGACCGTCATTGTAGTTGTCTCCCAAATCTCCAATCTAGCTATAAGAACAGTATGGCCAAGCCTGCTCCCCACAGACGAATGACTAGCAGTGGACAGTGAATAGAGGCTTGGGTAGCACTGGTGGAAATCATCCAGATAACATTCACCCATCCCTTTCCCAGCTATGGAAGGTAGAGGACACTTAAGGTGGAGAGGAATAGAGATGGAGGAAAATCTCAGCCTGTAAAACACTTTCTAATAAAGATTCAGTTAAGAATATATATTGGCGGGTATTATATATACAAGAGACAAAAATAAATGCACTTTTCTAAGTTTGTATTTTGGGAAATACCTAATTCATTAAGAATAACTTATATAACGCCAAAATGTATGCCATCAGACTTCAATTACGCATCATAATATACCAGTGTTGTAATAATAGCAGTAGCTACTTTTAGTGATGAGAGTTAGGCCACTGGAGGAAAATGAAATACTTCTTCAGTTGAAATCATTTTTTTAAGCTGAAAATTAGAAATGGTTTTCTTTATACTGCAGGGCAACTCTATGGGAGGGAAAATTCGGTCCATGTAAGCCACCTCTCAAAGTAACCCCTTGCCTATTTGCCACCTGCTTGAATTTCCACACACCAAAGTACCTTTCTCCAACTCAATGTTAGAGAGACAAGCACAGAAAGAAAGTAATTCCACGGGAGGATGCAAATAGCTCTCCTCCAAAGAAAAAAGATTTGTGGTAAACTACTTTTCACGTTTGTTTCATGTAGAAGAAACCAAAAATGGTCCGACCTGCAATAAACTGATTTTAATATAATCTGGGTTGAATACAGGCTAAAATACATCTGAAAAAATTCTTCTAGAATTATCTCAAAATTAGAGTCTCTACATTATACAATTCTAGGGGATATTGTTCTCCTTTGAAGTCTGTGTGAATGTTGCAGGGAAGTTGTTTAATGCACAGCTTGTGCAGGTGTACATGGAAGTACCATCCAGACCTCTCTGAGCATAAATGAGACCAGCCCACACACCATGGCGGTTTTGAAAGAGAATGATTTTAACCAGTGCAGACAGTTAAGTAGGTTTGCTAAATAGCAAGTGGACACTGGGCATATCAACAGGCCCTCTCCAAATTTTTAGGACTTTAACGTCATTTCTAATAATTATAGAAATTTTTGAATCATCCTTTCAAGAATAGAATTGTGCCTGTGAGGTCGAGGTACTTATTATCACTGACTCCCCTCCCCTCTAACATTCTTGATCAGTCTCTTCTCTTGAACATGTATTGACTAGCAAAACAATGAATGCAAATGTCTTACAGGTATTTCATTTGTGTATAATATTTGTAATTTTTAAAATCAGTTCAACATCCATTATTTCATTTGACTGTCCCCATAAGGGTGAAAGTTGTTCCCGAGACAAATCATGGGACTGCAAATCCAGAGGATTAAGAAATTGTCTTTGTTCCTTAGTGACCAGGGATGCCCCACATTTTCTCTGTCCTCATCGACCATGTTTGGGTTCATCAACACTGTATCTTGGCCTTACCAAGACCATGAACATCTTCCATCAGCCAGGTAGAAATAGGCCTATGTACATTTGGGGGTTTTTTGTTTATCCTTTTGTTTGTTTTTTTGTGAAACTATTAAACCAATTGCCAACCAAATCCAGTTCTCCAGGAAATGGCGTGACAATATCTTCTATATTTTGCTCTTATTTTTGTCTTGATCACTTCATGAAACTTAGACAGCATTTGCATGGAACAATTCAGATGTCTACCTCATCCTCATCAGTCCAAAATCAGTAGGCTGGTTTATGCTGCAGAGACCTGCATATGAGTCTCCTTCCCATGCCTCCTGCATTAGGAAGGCTGTGGCTTCCAAATGCACACACGGACCCTCTGCCGCCTTCCAAGAAAATATCTCCTTCCAGCCAGTTAATCAGTACCCTGTCCCCCTGCTGGAGTCTGGCTAGACTAAGTAGACAATGTCACTATAAAGCTGCTGAGAATCAGATGCCATGTCACACATGCAGTTTCAGAAGAGTGGTTCTAAGAGGGACAGGAGCCTCCCTGCCTGGTGACACTGTGATGGCTGGCCCTGTGGACAAGCAGCCTGGAATCTCATTAGCCTCTTTCTTGGCTGCAGCACTTCATGTTAAGCATCTGTCTCCTCTGATTGCAATTCTTAGCTTGGGGCCTTTGGGGAGCATGCCTCTAATCAAGGGCCTTGTCACCACCCTAATTTCAACATGGCTGTGGGGAGGGACATTTTCAAACATTTTTTGCCTTTCTATCCAACTGGAATATCACCAGTCAGTATCTCCTCATCTACAGCCAAGTTTTATCATTCCCCAATAAAATATCCTTTCTGTTTGTGTTCTCTATCAGATCATGAGGGTTTTGTACTTACCCTGGCCAAGACCTGATGCAGATCTCTTCCTATTTCACAGTGCTTAGCCAGTGCACCTCCTGTGCCAGGGGGGTCTCATTTAAACTGAGGATTCAGGACAATCCAGCTTTGCTTTCCCCAGACTGGGTTCTCATAGGGCCAGGTTATCTGAATGGTCAGTTTGTTAATTGAGGAAGCCATATGTCTTTTACATATCAATATTCTATACTTGGGTTAGTTGGGTTCTACTGGTGACTGGCTAACAATTCTTAGGAGAATCTGATAACCATGTGCATCTTCTCAACTTATAAACTCTGCCACTAACAAGGTCTTCAGAGCAGAGGAAGAACCATTGGACTGTCTTCTAACAACTCTATTTTTGTAGATCTTTGCTCCTATTTAAATAGATTTGTGATGGTTATTTTAACTGAAATTTACACATTCTTCCAATCAATGTACATCCCATCTCATTAATACAGGGAAACACTATATTTCAGACACTGGTCAGAGTTTTACGCAGATAAGGCCCAGCTCCCAAACCTGAAGATACTCTGATCTATGAGGTAGAGGCTCCAATTGACCTTGACACTCCACTCAGTCTTGTTTGGGAGGAATGTACAGAGATCAGCTGATCAAAAAAGACAATTGGTGATCACTATTATTTAAGGCTGCATTATGTGCCAGAGTGGCGTTTGTGGGCACAGAAAGTTCAGAATAACAAAGGGAGGACCCTTAGTCTGGAGGAATTCAGATGGTAGCTGAGGTGACTTGACAAATTTTACTTTTGGAAGGAGAGACCAGGGCCAATATAAAAATGGTCTTAAATTTCAGAATTTGTTTGGTAGGTAATGAATACTCAATGTGCCATGAACAGGGGCTAACTCCTAATGCTCAACTAATATATATATGTTGTTTGTTCCATGGATGATTTAATTCAAGAACAACAATGCCCACAGAGACTAAGAATCCACTCTTTAATCCCTGATAGACTTTAAAGGACTCTTTGTTAGCAGCCCATCATATTTCTTTTTAAGAAGAAAAAAATAGACTTATAATGGTGGCATCTTCTTTAGTATTAATCATGCCAGGTAATATGCAAGGCATTCTCCGTTCATGATTTCTGTCTAATTACAATAGTCCAGCGAAGCAGCCATTTCCCTCACCCTTTTACCAAAGCAGGCTCTGAAGGCTTAGAGAAGTTCAGCAACTTGTGCCATGTTTAATACATTGTAAAAGATGTCACTGATACTCAAACTACAAAGTTGGAGTTAAGTGTTATGCTCTGTCTTCTCTGCACAATGAACCCACCTAGGCTAGACTCTTCTCCTGACTTTTGATTTAATGCAAGGGGAGAATGGATTCCAGGCCCCGGGGACAGTATTTTTCTACTCTGTTCCTTGGAGGTATTTCTAGGATCCCATGGCTCAGCCTCCTCTCTGCACTTTCATGCAGATGGCCCATGCTGTATTACCATTAGGTTCATGTATGTCACTCTTACCTTTTGCATTTAAGAGTCCATGATAGTAGGACCATGCCTCATTTATATTACTCTACTCAGCTCCTGGCATCATGCTTAGCACTTTGTAGGGATTCACTGTTGTTTATTGAATTTTAGTGAATCATATCAGGCCTACACTGGGGTCACGAATGATACAGTGGGTAGCTTACCCATTCATTCACTTGGAATGAGTTCAAGGCCCCAGGGTGTCAGCTATTGATTGTTGGGTTTGGGGCTCCTCACTCTCTTTAAGCCTCAGTTTCCTCCTCTGGAACTCCCTACCTGAAACTGTTGTTTGGAGGGTGAATGAAGTAAGTAGATGAATGAGACACCTGCCACAACGTCAAACACATACTGGACAGAAAACCATGTCTGGGTTCCTTTTTCCTCCTCTGCCCCTTTGATGCTAATTTTGAAGGTGACTTTAGGAGATGACTGTCCTTTAAAACCCAGGAATTCCAGTAATATAGAGCCTTCTTGTGTTTCAAGTATTCTTGGTTGTATGTTAAGTGACCTGAAGCCATTAATGATTCACTCATTGGTCTTAACAAGCTAATATGCCCCTAAAAGTGCTTTCACAATACAAGCAAAGGGAAGGAAAGGGTTGAACCATTTATTCTCTGAATTTGATTGATGTCGACAGGCAATCTGGACAGCTGAGGTCCAAATGTACACTATTTTCCTTTTCTTTCATGGCAGGATTGATTTTAGCCTGAATCATCTGAATAATTGCCTTAGCTCCCCTAAGACATGTCTTTCACTTTGTGGGTGGAGACAGCTATAGAAAACAAGTATTATTTTAACCTCCTTAAAATATGGAAACTCTCAAACACAGAGAGGTTAATTGGTTTGACAAATGTCACACAGCTCCTCAGTCGTGAAGCTGGAAGACAGCCTCCAGGTCTCCAAGCTACCCCTCCTCTCGACACATTAAAGAAAACCATTACAGCTGCTTAAACACACCCATGTTTTAAATAGAAATAATAACCTTTACAATCACACATTTCTTCAGTTTGGGGTATAGAAAATCATAGTCTGAAGCTGGTATAATAATAGTAATGAGGTAATCACATATAAAGAATTTTTATAATGCCCATTACCTAAATGTCACATATTTTCATGTCTTACACTCATACTTTGCACTTAGGTAAAACAGGCAGTAGATGGTTAGAAAACAAACAACAGAGGTTAAAGTCCTTATTTTTCTCTATCAAATGATAAATTATGCTATAGGGAGTTATGAATTCGTCTATTCAATCAAGTGTTTTGAAGCTCCTTGTGTGTTAATGGTGTGTGCTGTAGAAAGACAAAGTACACAGGATAGGCTCTCAGTGGAGTGCACTTTCTGTAAGAATGAGTGAGGTGCAGTCCTGGAGGAAGATCAACACCTACAGTTTGAAGGATGAAGTTTCCTGACCTGAATTGGCACCAACAGACTGGGTAAGTTACCACTGCCTTTGAGGATTGGAAACTATAGTATCCAGCTGGACTAACATTTAATGGGTTTTATTTAGAACCTACTGAGATCATGTAAAAGAAATGACTAAAAATATTGAAGGTCCTTATGAATGAATTACTATAGACTTCCTGTTAAGGGGGGAAGGCAAGACTGTGTTTAGTACAAGGCTGTACATAAGCACCAGTAGCTCCTTAGAATGAATGTTATATACTCTGTTAATCTAGAGAAGGAAATCCATATCTGCATTGGTAGTTGGAAATAATCCTTGTTGGGACTGGGTTTTGGATTGGAGCTTTCATTTATATGGTGCTTTTAACTTAAACTTAACAAATACAATACCATACATTTTCAGTATAATCCCATTATTTCATGAAGCATTAGGAAATAAGTTATTAGGCCTGTTTTCCCTTTAGGTAATTGAAGTCCGTATAACCAAGTTTATGATCATACTCAAGATCACATAGTAAGCTGCCCCATGCAGATAGGATCTGTAGCAGTGGGCAGTGGGATTGGAATTATCTACAGACATAAATGTAAGATCAGAGAGAAGAGGAAGGAGTGTCTCATATTAAGCCACTTGTCTCCCATTTTGTGGAGAAGGATGCTGAACTAAATGGAAGTCTTTGAATTACCTGCAGATTTCAGTTGCAGTTGTCTGTCTCCCACCCCCTCACAAGTAATTGAAAGTTCTTGTGCACTGCATTTTGCTCTGCCTGAAGTATTGATTGTACTTCCTAGCAGGTTGTTTCATAATACTGGAGCCCTATGGAATGTGGAGAGAACTAGGCATAAGATAAGACCCAAGAGACTCCGAATCTACTCTTAGTTTGGGGACTAATTTGGTCTGTGACTTTGAGCAAGTGACTAAACTTCCTTTAACTCTCCTGTATTTAAAATTGGAATAATACCACTTTCCCTACTTACCTTATAAATGAAGAGATTATACTGAGACTGTAGTAGAATAATATTTGTTAATACAAAGATTAAAATACCGTACAAATGCAAGATTTTCCTTAAGATGGTTTCTTAACTATGATAGGCTGTTACAAGAAAGCATAGCATATATGATCATCTGTCAATCAAAATGTCCTGAGAACCTAACAGGTACTACACAGAGAGGGCAAAGAAATAGGGTAGGGTCATGAGAATTTAAGGAGCTCCATCAAACTAAGTAGATGTGAAAACTAGTTACAGGAAAGCTCACACCCAGCCAGGTGTTGCTTGCTGAAGACTGAACAGGTGGTTTATATTTTAGAAAATATAAAATATCAGAGGAAAGAAATTTTGCTTTCAAAGAGGAGATAGGGCTGTATCTTGGTCTGACAAATTGGTAGGACAGGGGAGATCAAGAAGGAGTCAGTCATTCCTGTAGAGCAGAATGTAACCTCCATGAGGACAGGGCTTTTCGTCCGTCTGTTCATTGATGTATCCCAAGGCACTGTAAATATGTGTGAGGCACCATATTATGCCTTTTTGAGGCACCATAAATATGTGTGAGTGCGTCATTGAGAGATGAGAATAAGAGCAAGGTATGCAGGTGAAAAAGAAAAAGACAGACAAACAGTGTACAAGAGCAAACTAGGCTCTCTTTCTGATAGGAGAAGGTTCATAATGGAGTTTAGTAAAAGATAAGTTGAAAGAGAAAGTTGCACCCAAAGCTGAAAACAATACTTATTGAAGGAACCAAAGCCTGCTGTATTTGGAGGTAGAAGGAGTCCTAGCAGTGTTAAATATCTTAATCTGGGCTTGACAGACTCCCAGGCAGGGGGGGGATTTATAGATGTGGTNNNNGGAATCCATAACACCCTCCCCTAATATGGATTGCACAGTTGCGTATGTGAGTGTGTTTCTCACAGTTAAGCTTAGTTTTCTGTCACATGCTTGAGGTGGTATATGCCATAAAACAGCCAAAGAGTCTGAGGTCCTGAAAGCCCGCATATGTAGCAACTCTGTTACATGAGGAATCATTTTATCCTATGTTATTATTGCATTTAGGGAACCTTCATAATTAATTATATCTAATTTTGTGTCATATGCTTCAAGTGTGTGTGTGTTTACTATATTTTAAGGATGTTGACTGTTCCTCTGCTTTCCTGTGTGTGTAGCTCAGTCCCAGCCAGATTGTAGGCACTCAAGAGTGACTGTGCAAATAAAAATAGATCTGAATCCATCCAGTAACACATCTTGCTGAAATAGGGGTTTCTTCCCCCCCTGTTATGAAAGCACAATGCTTATTATTTCATAGAGATGATCACTTCTGCTCTGTGGTTGAACATCTTTGGTGTTCAAATATATCCTCAAGTGCCTCTGAGATGTTGTATGTGCTGAATTCAGTTTCAATAAACCCTTCTTAAGGACTTCCCCCAAAATAGTTGAGACTACTAAGATGGCAGTCCTAGAAAATATCTCCATGCCTTTTCCTCTAGGAAGAAATATAAGGCTCCTACCTAAAGCATCCTTTCCCTACAGCCGCAAGTTATAAAAATAAAATGTGCCATATGAATTTTTCAGGTAAGGAGGCATGCATTTCCATCAAAATTAAAGGAATCTGTGGGCATATGGATTGGCAGTATCCTCTGAGAACTATAGGTGGTGGTCCGCCAGTGAGGGAGGAATGAAACTCCATTAAGCTTGGTGAAACTATAGGCACAAGCACCTCTGCCTGTAAACATTAACCCAGAAATAAAGGCAGGAAACTGGTTCTGAAGTTCAGTCAGTTTTAATGCTAGCAATTACAAAAATGATTTTATATAAATCCATCTCAGCAAGATGCAAACAGCAATATTAGAGATTTCTGATGAACCTTTAACTCTTCTGAGATACGGGGCCTATGTTGTCACTAGCAATTTTATTAGCAGTTTACTAACGGTGTCCCAATAAATAGAAATGCAGACAAGCCTTCTTTTCACACCAGAAACAGGTATTCTCAACATTCTTAACTGTGGTCATCTTGTTTTATCATAGGAATGAAAATAAGGCATCATAATCAAACAAACGATGCCAGTTACAGTGGTGGGAATGCACACACAAGACAGTGTGAAACCTCTGATGATTATTACTTACTAGTTAAGGTAGTGGTGGGACAGGGATTGCTGCACTTCCAGTGAAGTAAGTTTAGAATCATGTCTGACATCTTTGTGCATTGTCTGGTAATACTGAGTAATAAAAATTGGATCTGGTAGAACAAATAACCATTTAGTGGCTGAGAATTCTGGTGAGGCCAAAATTGTAGCTTTGAGCCTCAGCTTTGAATAGGTGGACAGGGCATTTTGATGTTAAAGTTTTAAAAAGCTCCTATTAATCCAGGTGGAATTTAGAGTTGTGAAATTGGCTTTTATTGCTTTGAACATGGTATAAGGACTTAAGTGGACCATGAGGTATTTGACCTTGGCAGGACACAACAGCTTATGGCACCTTTGACCAAGGGTGAGCTACTGTTGCTATAGCGGCAGCTTGAAGAAAACTGTTCTTGGGTGCTCTGGCCTTAAGCAAAGCCTCCCAGGCTTGGATAAAGACATAAAGCACATAGTAGTAGGCTGTAGACTCCTACAAAAGCACCCATAGCTGAGGTAAGAAAAGGAAGCCTTTATGAGTACAGACTTTTTAGGCATCTGATTATTTCTTGTATGTTGCTTCACCAGGATGGTGGTAACTTCACCAAGAACAGTGAGGTCAAGTCAATGCTTGGTAGATTATCCAGGTATTAATTGTTTGCTCTGTAAATCACATGTACTATATTAAAGATGAGATGGGTGAGAGTTATACTGGAATATTTACTTGTAGGTTATCTGATTTTTACCTTTGACTCCTCCTGGGTGCATTACCAAATGGCCTCATTATCATCATTCAGGGGAAACATCTACCCTGTAGAAGACACTGAAAGTCAAAACTGCTTTAGAGACAAAGACAAAATAGTGTAGTATAGTTGGTTTTATTTTCCCCTCCTTAACTGCAGCTAACAATAAGTGCCAAGAGTGGGTAGACAGAGACACAAAACTGAGCGTTTTGAGAAGAAACAAGGTCCTTTTTTTTTTCTCTTTTCTTTTTCTTTTCTTTTTTTTTTTCTTCTTTTTTTCTGAGAGAGAGAGAGAGAGCAAGAGTGCATGGAGTGGAAAGGGACAGAGGGAGAAAGAGAGAGAGAATCTTAAGCAGGTTTCACACCCAGCACAGAGCTGAACATGGGGCTCAATCTCACGATCCTGAGATCATGACCTTAACTGAGATCAAGAGTCAGACGTTTAACCAACTGAGCCAACTGGGTGCCCCAAAATAAGGTCTTAAAGGAAAGAGCAGCTGTAGTTAAACTGAAGATTTGGAAGCTACATTATCTCTCGTCCACTTACAAGCCTCTGATTTACTTCTGTGTAGGACTAAAATGTACTAATCTAAGCATAAAAATACCCAAAGGAAATGCAGTAATTATTACAATTATATATTAGACCTTCACTGGAGTAGAGTGCTTTATAATATTCAGAGCACTGTAAGTCTTTCAAATAGGCAAAACTGGACTTGAACTATTTTTGTGTTAGGATCAGCTTTCACTGCAGTATTTCTAGCCCCTTCCCTGTGGCTCCACTTACACTGACCTCTGTCCCTTAAGACCTTTTTCTAGTCTTCTGACTGCCCCTCTAAAAATTAACCTCATACTGATTGGTCTTAGAGTACCTAGTCTAATCAGTCACTAATTTTTATACCCTAAATTCTTCTAGAATATAACTGGTGCAGTCTAGTGCCTCATCTCTCTCAGCTGAGCTATCATAGTGTTCTCCCAATTAAACTTTCAATCTCCATCTTTGACACTCTACCAGTGTCCTGGCAATAAATGAGATGTTAAGCTCAAAGGAGTTCATTGAGTTTAATAAAGGGACCATTCTTAATGGTAAGGCGGGAGAGGAAGTAAAGAAGCCAAAAGGACATGATGAAAGACCCAAACTAGCAAGAGCAGAAAGTCATGACAACCCCTAAAGGAGTCTGGTCAAAGAAGAGGGGCTGCCTGATAGGTGTTGTGACCATGGAGGAAAATAACCATGCCTAAACATGTAAGGAGGCATACAGGGACCAGGAGAATAAATACAACAAACTATCCCTCCTTCTGACTGACCTAACACTGTTGTTAGTGCTTTCCATTGGTAAACCCCTACCAACACTGAGATGGCAAGGGGCCTAGACAGTGCAGGCCATAGTGATTATCCGGCAAGACAAACAAGTACAGAGAACAGGTGTGTGAGGGGTGAAGCAAGTGGAGGATAACCACTCCTGCAAATCTGTCTTCCAGAGGAGACGCAGAATGATGTACCCAACATGCTATACTGGACTGGATCACTCTAGTCGTTGAAACACTCCCTTGCCTCCCAATAACTTACAGAATTAAGCCCAAGCCAGACACTCAAAGTCCTCCTTGTTCTTGTCTGGATGACTTTGCTGGCATCATCTCCAGAACCTCTTTGCTTCCTTGAATGATTTAAAACCATTTTACTGGGTTTTTTCATTCTCCTCACATACCATGTCACTTCTTTCCTTTAGGTTTTTGCTTATGGGATTTCCTCTGGAATATCTTTTTCTCTTTACCAATCAAATTCAGATGTCATCTCCTTTGGGAATCCTTGGTCAAAAGCCACATTATTCTACACATATTTCTTTTTTTTTAGAATTTACCATAAAATTAAACTGGACCATATAAAGTTTCTACTGTTCTGCTGTTTTGGCCAACAAAAATGGACTTTCGTATGTAGAGTCCTGTCTCTCTTGCACTTAGGAAAGTCTCCTGAAGGCAGGACAAACTCCTATTTGGGTTTATTCCTTGCCAGGTATCTGAATAGCTGCAAATGCTAGGTGATTTATACCTGCTTATGGAACTGAATTGAACAAAGGTCCATGTTTTATATTTTCTAAGCCATGAGGAGCAGGGACCATATCAATCTTGATTTCTCAGTAAATATTTGTTGTTTGGAACATAAAACATAACCCAAACCCTTGTTTGTCAGTTCTCATAAGCATGGGAAATGGGTGAAAATTATCTTTTCCATTCTTGTTCTAGACTTGAAGTATCTCAGCTTTCAGACAACTCAGTATGCAAAGACATAAGACATAAGAAAGCAGGTTTATACTGGGCATATTAATATACATAAATGAACCATGTAGAGGCTGAGGTACCTTGCAGTTTCCTAAAAATCCCTTCTAAGTGTAGACTGCAGCTGATTATATTTGATGTCATTCAAAGTACAAGGGCCTCCGAAGCTAAGGTCTAAATGCGGCTGACAACCAGACATGGCATTTGAGCCTTCTAGATTTATAGCCTATTTCCAAGCACTTCGCCTGCTTTATTAACTAAAAAAGAAAAGAGAAATGCCACCTGACCAAAAATGACCAATGAGTGTTCATAAATCTCTCTCAAATCCTATCAAAACTAAAGTTTCTGTAGTAATTCTCCTATAAAAAGAAATGTAAAATTTATTCCAAAATGGGAGAAGGAGAGAGGGGAGGTGCCTGGCAGACTTCAGGAAGCCAGGGCATTTGAGCAAAATTAGCTCATTCTTCTACCAGCAGAAGTCATATTTTGGCCCCTCGGATCATGAAAATACCATTTGTTGTGAAATAGAAGGACACAGCCTGTGTGTGTGAGGGAGAGTGCCTAAAATCCCCCATCCTGCACCCCTGACTGCTGTTGGTCCCCATCCCTTCACGCCTCGTTAGGGCCAGCCAGGGCCAGCTGGCCAGGCTATCCCTGTCCTCAGGCCTGGGCGCCATTGTCCCGGAGCTCGCCCAGCCTGCATCCCTTTGAAGCTGCTCCAAAGAAACTTTATCCCTCTGTTCCAGCTGGCGTTTCATTAAGCCCTGGCTTCACAGGATTTTCCACTCCCATTCACACATCAGAGCAAAGATGTAGTCATTAAAATAATGAAGAAAAAGGGAGCGAGCAGAGGAAAAACAGTTTTCAGGGGAAATTGAAAAGGAGTACAAGGTTATTTAAAAAATAAAGGCCAACTGTAAAAAATAAAATAAAATCTACCCACTTTCTCGTCTCTCTCTCTTTCTCTTTTTTCCTCACCTACATGTATGTGTCCTAAGCTGTCTAAATTTTTCACAAAGCCTCATAAGGAATGACTTCAGAAAGGCCCTGGCTCTGCAAAACAGCTAACAGTCACATGTCTAAATTAGGAGCATAGCCGATAAGAATCCCAAAGCCATTCTACACATGAACACAAGGGAACTCTGGGCCCTGAAGATTTCTGTCCTCGCTTAGAAATAAATCATCGCATCTCCTGCTGGTCAGACATCAAGCCCACCTCAGTTATTAACGACCCCCTGTATGACCTCCATACTCTTACTTCCAAGGTTTCGCCCAGCCAGGAATGTCTGTTCCAGATGTATCTTTCACTTTTTCAAAGGTACATTGGCTCCATACTTACCTGGCCATAAAATATTTTTTTGAAGCTTATCCAGTCTTTTAGTAATGTATATATGGTGTGTTTTTAGTCTCCAAAATTAGAGAATGAATTTAATAATCAAAGTAATTGTGTGTCCCCTTGTTGCTATCACTAAAAGAGATCTTGCAGAAGACTCTGCACAGAATTCATATTTGCCATAATATCTGCCCAAGGGATCTGACTTAGGCCAGCTCAGCCAAAGACATGGGCAAGGAAGATGTCACAAAGGCCTTTAAGCTCCTAAAACAGCTGTGACAAAGCCCAGGCAGTAAACCTATACATTTTATTCCCCTGGGTGTCGTCATTCAGGCATTGTGATTTCATTAACAAGCTTGCTTTTTGAGCATCTCTTCCCACAGGAATTAAAAGCAGTGACCTAGAAGTGGGCTTTTAGATATATTGGTGATAACAGAAGGGTATGTGACAGCTGACATGTAATTGAAGGAAGAAACAAACAAAAAGCAAAAAACAATGAACAAACATAGTGCTTCATAGCAAAAAATTGATGTCTATAAAAATGTATTTTAAAGTGTATTCAGGAGGGGACGTGATGTGATGAGCACTGGGTGTTATATGCAACTGATCAATTATTGAACACCACATCTGAAACTAATGATGATATGTTGGCTAATTGAATTTAAATTTTAAAAAGTATATCCAATAACTGCTGTGAAAATGCAAAATATATATTCTTGAAAAGTATACTACAAAATGGTTAAAATTTGTTTTTATGGAACAAAAATTATCAGATACTTAGGACATTTATATAGATATATATAAATATATATCTAAATAAATAAATAAATAAATATCCCCTCATTTCACATATTTCAGATAGAATTGAGTGTCATCCATATGAATGTTTATATTATCCTGAAATTGGTTTCTATTTATGCACCTGCATTAAAGACCACTGAAAGAAACATTTATTTGTTTTAACTAAACAAGGAAAAGGTAATAAGAAAAGTTTACAAAGTTCAGGAAAAGCCCAGTAGAGTAGGGATCCAATAGAAATAGGTACTGAGAGGAGACAGGACCATACAGGAGATCTTAGCTCTGGAGGACTAACTCATGTTCACATCTTAACCCTCTCTTTTCTGCACTGGCATTGTGTGACTCTAATCATATTCCTCAATATTGTTGAATCATTCTAGGCAACACCTGTGAGAAATGAGTGAGATTGCATATGTTCTAGGGTCTACATCAGGCTCACATGTAGAAAACCTGTGTTCTAGGACTTGGTTGTTGAGGAAGCATTCAATATGGCATTTGGCAAGCTTTTGGGGTGGAGTTGAGAAGAATCTCAAGGAAAAATATAATCTATCAATCAATCAATCAGCATAAGGAAGTTAACTTCTTAACTCTGTGGGAGATAAAAAAGTAAATAAAGGGCAGGAAAAAATGTTCTTCTCTCAAATAAATAGGTATTTCTTTAGGAAGATAAAACACACACATGAACGAACACTTTCAGAATAATGTAAGAAGATAATGGAGTATGGAACTGGAACTGGAATTACTATAGTTAACAGAACTCATTCTTTGAGGGTTGGATATGTCATGGAAGGTCTTGTGGCAATAGTGGTAGTGGACAGTGTAGGGGAGGGTACAGGGAGGCATTGCAGGTGCATGAGTGTGGGAGTGAGCCAAGTCATGGGTAGATGAGCGACTGGTCAGTCAGAAATCTCCTGCTCAGTTCCTCTCTGGCACCAGTACAAAGATCCACGGTGTCCCTATGTCACAGAGTCACACAGAGGTTTGGGACTTTGGCTCTGCCACTTACAAACCCTGGGACATTGGGCAACTGATAAAACATTGCATTGCCTTTGCTTCCTTGCCTATAAAATGAAGTTAGTACCTGCCTTGAAGAGCTGTGGAGAGGATTACATGTGAAATTCATGATAACCACCTGGCATAATACCAAGACTAAACAGCCCATATATAGCCATTTTCATTAGTTCTGTTATATCTATTGTGGATACTACCTTTCTGTCTTCTAGTCTCTCACATCACCTTCTGAACACATGTTCCCTGTCTCTCATATATTATTTGCACTACTTTGTTTCTATCTTTATCTAGTTGTAACTATTTTTTTAATTATTAAAAATTTTATTATAATTTAAATTATAATTTCTCTCTGGATAATCCATTGATTAAGTACTGAAGCCCCCTATTATTGTTGTGTTGCTATCAATTTCTGCCCTTAAGTCTGTTAATATTTGCTGTATATATTTAGGTGCTCCTATGCTTGGTGTGTAAATATTTACAAACGTTATGTTCTCCTCTTGACTTGACCCCTTTATCATTGTTTAATACTCTTCTTTGTTTCTTATTATAGTCTTTGTTTACTGTCTCTTTTGCCTGATACAAATATAGCCACCCCAGCTTTCTTTTAAGTTTGCACTTTTGCCCCTTGTTTCTTCCTTTTTAATGCTCTGATTGGGCAAGTTCCACTGTCCTGTCTTCTAGATTTCTGATCCTTTCTTCTGCTTCATCTAGTCTGTTGTTGAACCCCTCTAGTGTATTTTTCAGTTTGGTTATTGTACCCTGCTCTAAGACTTTGTTTGTAACTTTCTAACATTTTCTGTCTCTTTGTTGAAGTTCTCATTATACCCATCCATTCTTCTCCCAAACTCACTGAGCATTGTTATGACTATTACTTTGAATTCTTTATCAGGTAAATTATTTTCTGTTTCATTAAGGCCTTTTCTCTAAGGTTTTATCTTGTTCTTTTATTTAGATTATATTCCTCTGTTTCTTCATTTTGCTTGACTCTCTGTGCTTGTTTCTGTGCATTAGATGAAAGAACCACCTCCCCCAGTCTTGAAAGTTGGCCTTGTATAGGAGATAAAACTTATCATTCAACCCTGCCCTAGCTCTTGGTGTCTCTCAAACTCTCGTGTTTGTCCAAGCAGCCTATTTTATTTTTAATAGCTCCCTGTCTTGATGGTGTACCAAAACAAGTCAGTGTCTCAAAGGGGAGGATCTCAGTAAGCACTTAGATTCAGCTTGATAGGAAGCCTGACCCTCAGTCAGCAGCTTTTAAAGAATGCCAATATATATATTCCTGTGGGACTGCAAGCATAAACCAGAGGCAGGAAATCTGGAGGTGTCCCTGGACAGCAGTCACAATAATCAGAGATCCAAATAAGTGTATAGGCTCCTTTCTGGGAGATACTGGTGAGCTGTGGCAAGGCAGAGGGAGAGCACAAAGATGGCATCCTCTGGCTTATGTTCCCTGAGAGTACCTCCATAGCTTCTAGATGTGTGCCAAATCTGAAGCCTGCCCATAAGGCCAAATCTCTAAGACTAGCAAGTAAGCCTCTTTCATAGAAAGACTGGGTGTTTGAGTCTTCTGTCTGTGCAATGGTCTAGGTTGATAACCTGCAAAGAAAAGTCTCTCTGGTTATTACTGTCCTGTGGGACCCAGGAATGGAAGCTCTCCTGGACACCAGCGCCATTAAATCAAGTGGTATCCCCTAGGCATCAGCCAAAAAAACCAGGACACTATATGTGAAAACTGTAGCACCAGACATATATAAGAACTTCCCTCCAAGAGATGCTGATGCTCTGGAGTGTCTCAGAGGGAGAGTACAAAGATAGTGCCTGGCCTCCGAGGTCTTAGAAAAGGTTTATAGTCAGCTCTTAGAAGTGTGTTTAATCAGAAGACTTCCCCTCAGACTGCAGCTATGATAATAAGCTACTTAATCCTTTTTCATAGAAAGATAGAGCTCCTGGATCTGTTGCCTCTTGCTGTGTCCTGGGGGTGGTTGCTGTTTAAGAACTCTTTCTCTATTGGTTACAATCCTATGGCACCCACAAGCATTAAGTTCCACTGGCCACCAGACCCAGGAGATGTAGCAGTGTCCCCTGGCAGCAGCTACAACAATCAAGGTAGCAGAGAAGGGTGTAAGCTCTTTTATGCAAGATACTGGTAAATTGGAGAGAAGCAGAGGGAGGGCACAAACATTGTATCCACCAGTCTCCATTCCCTTAGAGTAATTCCATAGGCCCCTCTCAGTTTGCCAAACCAGAAGCCTGCCCCTCAGCCGAAAGCTTCCGGCCAAGGAAATAGGCCTCTTTCTTAGACTGGGTGTGTGTTTTAGTCTGTTATCTGTGCAGTGCCCTGGGAGTGGTAATCTGCCAGGAACTGAATCTCTGTTTGTTATAGTCCCATAGGACCCAGGAACACAAGCCTCCCTGAACTCCAGACACAGGTGGCCTCTGGGTTGTAGCCATAAAACCCAGGTCATAAAAACTGGGACACCAGACATATGTAGAAGCTCCCTTCTTGGAAATACCGAGTGTGGCAAAGGGAGAGTGTGAAGATGGCACCTACTAGCTGGAGTAAGGCACAGGGAAAGTGCAAAGATGGCAGTCACCAGGTAAATAAATAAGAACAAAGAAAGGAAAGAAAAAAATGAAAGAAGAAAAATAGTGAAAAGAGAAAAAAATAGAATAAAGGAAAAGAAAAAAAAGATAGAAATTAAAACAGAAAAAAAATATATATATGGTGCCCACGGGTTTTAGCAAGGCAGAAGGAGAGCAGGAAGATGGCACCCAGCAGCCTTTGTCTATGGAAACTATCCCAGCAGGCTCCTGTCCTTCAAACCAGTGCTTTAAAATTAGAAAACAAGTCTCTTTCACATAAAGTCTGGATGCTTTTCAAAGGGCTGCTTCTCTGTGAGCCCCAGGGCAGGTGAGTCTGTTTTTTCACAGCCACAGCACTGTGGTTCTCACGGGTACAGATCCTCTTTAGTTTTCAAAGATAGATGTTTTGGGGGCTTGTCTCTCCGGTGCCAGTTTTAAAATCATTGTGCCCAATATGGGGTATAAACCTTTCACTCCTCAGGGAAAAGCTCTGGGTTTTGAGTTCCCTCCTGATTGTGGGTTGCTATGGCAGGGATGGGGTTTATGGTGAGATTGTGTCTCAGCCTTTCCTACTGACTTCGATGTGGTTTCCCGCTCATTTGCCTGATGTGAAGGGATTGCTCTGCCAGTCTTTATGGTATTTGTTTGTTTGTTTGTCGGAGTAAATTGTTCCATATATAGCTGTAGATTCAGTGTGTACTGGGGAGGAGGTGAGTCCAGGATCTTCCTATGTCTCCATCTTGAACTGGAACTCCCTTCACTGCACTATTGAAATCATTTTCTACCCTTAACTCTCTTTTCTGCTCCCCAAATTATATCAGCTTGCTATCCTCCATCTCACCCTTTACGGTCTACATCAAGTCACATCTCCTCTTAAAATCATTCTAAGTTGTCTGGGCACATTTTATTACATATTTTAACCTCTGCTATAGCTATTACTATAAACTGCATTGTATTATAATTTCTAGTACAGGTGACACTTTCTCATTGACTTGTGAGCCCTTATAAGGCAGGAATACTTTTTGTTAAATTTAATTTTCCTGAGGGTCTCTTTACATAAGCTTGATGAGATGGGCCCAAAGCATCTAATTCTCCTTGTTTTCTTCCTGAGGATAGAAGCCAAGTTACTCTTTCTGTTTTTAGGATTCACTTATATTTTTCACTATATGAGAAGTCTTAAAGGGAAATGATTTAGAAATCAAAATAAATAACCTGGCAGTTAGGCAACCTTGAGCCCATAGAGCATCTGGAACAATGGATAATGTTTTAATATCCTAACCCCCCACTTAGAGAGGGTCCTGATTACAGTAATATATGATTCTTGTGTTGTACATATCGTGGTGTGTGTGTGTGTGTGTGTGTGTGTCCAAATGCCATGAGACTCTGTATTGTCTGGCTTCATGCATGTTTTTCAAGGTTTCAAAATCCATTAACTAGAGCTTATTTAGCTTCGCCTGATATGATAGCTTTTATTGTGTGAGTATGTGGGATTTTTTTTTTTTTTTAACAGAAGCCAAGTGTGCCCTTTGGATGAATTGATTTCCTCAATCTCATGGTGAAATATTGCATTTCAGTTGTCAGTTTTGATTTATTGTTTCTTTAAACATTAAATCTTCCTTTGCATTTTTATTGGTTTCATTAAAAATGTTCTGCTCATCTTTTTCATGGCCACTTCCATAAAGGCAAGGAAGGCCTCAGTGAGAGAGCCTTCGGGGACCCACAGACTCCCCTCCTTCCTGCAAAGTCCTCCTGGCTCATGCTTTTCCGTTGGCTGCATGTTCTGAAGGATCAGCAAACAAACCAACAAAAAACCCTGCCTGCTATTGTTATGGAGTTTATAAAAACATGTATTAAATCTAATAACTTTGGTGTGTAATGAGGCACAAAGCATATGTCAGAAGTATGGTGTCCAAGCAGCAGTGGGCTTGAATGGTTTATCTTGCTGGCAAATGTGTTACATGAGATTTGACCCTTAAATTGAGCACTGGGAGAGATAAATAGAGTAATCAAAAGGACTCCCGTACAGTCATAGGAACCTGGAGCCATCTGGTCAAGACAAAAATAAATCAGTAATGCAACTGGAAATGGTCTCCAGAGACCTTTGAGGATTGGTTTAGCATCACTGTCTCTCAAATTGTGGAACAGAGGAAACTGACAGCAAAGATCAGGAAACCAACTCTAATTAACACACACACAGAAAAGGGCTCAGAAGTCTTTTCAGACTGAAATGCCTCACACCTGAGGGACTAAAACCCAGACAATAATTTGAAAGTCCCATAGCTTCGTAAAGACAAAAATAAAAGCACGTATTGATTGTTGGATAAGCTTGTGAAGTCCTGATACCAAAAAACAAACAAAACAAAACAAAATAAAAACAGAAACTCCGTTTAATCAGAATTTAACAAACCAGAATTTTCAGCTGTGCAGCTTTGCTCTGCTGACTTGTATTAAGAAAACCAGTATCCAGTCTATCTCTTTAAGAAGTCTGTCTTTCCCCAACTTTTTACATGTGTGGTAAAGTGAGAAATTAACAAAATGATGTGAAATTTTTGAGTACAGCAATATTTTCCTCAACGTTTTGTCTTTTGAAGCTGAGACAAAACCATCTTATTTGTTGTACCTAATATGAAAATACATATTAAATTCATCCTTAGTTACAGGGATTCAAATCCCCAAAACCTAAGCCGTTAGCAGTACAAATTAACACAAAAAGATATCTGCAAATACTGTTTTTATTTCATTTTTGGAAAAAGTTTTAAAATTGTCCCAAATATGTTTTCACCTACATCACATGAAACTTTTTGACTAGAATTTGCATTTTGGAACAGTTATTTAGGATCATTTAATGGTAAATGGTATATGGAGCCACGTCTGCCCCAATCTCCCACGACTTTGTCTGTCTGTGTTATGTCGAAGATTATGCAGCAGGCCTCCTCATCCATCATAGCCTTCTCATTTGTTCAGCTCATATGTAAGTTCTGAGAGCTCACTCCGTCCAAGATGCTCTGCTTAGAAATGTGTGAGTTAAAGGGATGTATGAAACAAGGTGCCTGTCCTCTGAGTATAGATTCTGGAGGGGGATCACACATGGAGATAAATAAGAACATTCTGGACAGCGTTACCAGTGAAGTTCAAGACACACAATCTGGGTGGGCAGGGAGGAGCTTATATGCTGTCCCATTTGGCCCTGTCACATTTAAACTCATCATGACTCATTATTCTCTCCTGTAAAATGGAAATCATAATGGTATTTGACTTGTAATTTTGTTTTCAAGTTTAAATGAGTTGAGCCGTATAAAGCACTTAGAACAGTAACGAACACTTTCCAGCACCCAGGAAAGAACCAATTATTATATTTATATTATTACTAAAAGTATTTTATTTGTGGTGATTATTATTTGGTCCTCTTATGTACTGACTCTAGTCTTGTTTTTTCCACAGACCTAGATGTTAGTGATTTAAACGTTTGCTCACTGCCTTGCCTTTTTTACTAAGACATTGGACCACTGCTGTGGGCATTTGGAGAAACAGAAGGTGCTATTTTTTTCCCCAAAGAGCTTCTGGTTTAAGTGGAAAGACAAGAAGTACACACACATAGACACACTTGCAATGTTTAATGACAGAGCACAGTAAACACAAACTGATTGGATCAAGTGCGTTCAGTCCTATGTGGCACAATAGCAACAGTATATGCTTCTAGTCTGTTAACATTATAGTGGACTGTGGAATCATGAACTATGATTACACTATAACTTTCGTCCGACTTTTCCTTATCTCTGAAGTTAATAATTGTCTCTATTTTTTTTGTTTAGTTTTCTAATTCACCCCAAATAGAGTACATCATCTCTAAATATAGTTACAGATATCATATAATTAACATCAGTTGAACTTGTTTTCATTTTTTTTGAGAGATCTATTTTGCAGCCCTTTTTCCCCTTAGTTCAGTCTAGACTGGACATACTCTAGACAAATCTCTGAAGTTAGGATTTCCCTTCATCATCATCTGGAGAATTCCATCGCCTCTTCCTCTCCTGAGGCCCCATGTCCTAGATTATGTGTTTCTATCTCTTTTTGATTAGACAGAGATTTTTTATAGCAGCTTTCTGAGAAGGATGAATGGGACATACATTTTTGAGTTTGAAACTCAGCATGTCTCAACATGTCTTTATTTTCCCTTCATATTTGGTTGTTTGGCTGGATATTAAATTCTAAGTGAAAGATAATCTTTATAAATTTGAAAGCTTTTCTCCATTCTTTTTAAGCTTCCAGATATCTCTTTAGAAATGAAATGTGAGTCTGTTTTCAAACCCTCTCCTTTTATTGTCTATAGAAATTTAAGATCTTCTCTTTAGCCCCTCAGTTCTGGAATTCCACAATGATATCCTTTGCTGAAGGTTCTGTTCTCACTCATTTTAATAGGTGGTGGCCTCATTTATTTATTTTTTATTTTTTTAGACAGAGAATGTGTGTGCATGTACGAGCAGGGTGGGGAGGGGCAGAGAGCAGGGGGGAGAAAAAATCTTAAGCAGGCTTTGCTGCCCAGAGCAGAGCCCAACATGGGGGTTGATCTCATGACCCTGAGATCATGACCTGAGCTGAAATCAAGAGTTGGATGCTTAATGGACTGAGCCACCCAGGAGCCCCTTATGGCCTCATTTTTTTTAAATCTGGAAACATGTCCTTTAAATCTGGGAAGGTGCCTTGCATTATTTCTTAGATAATAACATTGATTCAGTTTTGTCTCTTGTCCATTTTCATAACTCCTATTGTTCTTGTGCTGTAACCCTGGGCAAATGTTCTAGTTTTCTTCTGCTTTCTCTTTTATTTTCCCTTTGTTTTATTATTCTTTTAGAAGTTTTCTTTAAAGATTTATTTATTTACTTACTTATTTACTTATTTATTTATTTGTGAGAGAGAGGGAGAGCACATGCATGCATGAGTCCAGGGGGGAGGGGCAGAGAGAGAATCTCAAGCAGACTTCCTTCTGAGCGTGGAGCCTGACACAGGACTCAATTCCAGGACCCTGAGATCATGACCTGAGCCAAAATCAAGAGTTGGGTGCTCAACCAACTGAGCCACCTAGGCACCCCTAGAAGGTTTCTTTAATTTATATTCCTTGGGTTGAACTTTCACATTTCTGCTCCAGGTTTTTAAATTTCCAATGGCCCTTTCTTTTTCTCTGAATATTCCTTTTGTGAAGCAACCCATTTTCATTTCATAGATGTTTTCACTCTTCTCTCTAGAAAAAAACCCATTTTAGACTATTGGAAGTTTTCTTTTGTTCCTTACATTATCTCTGTTTCTTCTGTTCTTATTTTATCTCCTTGATCTTTCTTTCTTATTTTCCAGGCCTTCCATAAATACCTGGTGATTACTTTTAGTACATTGATAATTAAGAGTGAAGCACTGAACACTGATCTAGATTTCTGTGTTCAAAGCAGGGACTACCAAATGGTAGATGTCACTCTAGGTTTATCAGGGGTGACAGCATTTTCTTCTAGGCCAGAGTGTCAGACACTGATTCGAGAGACAAAAAGCTCAATTTCCTAGCATCCTCAAAGATGATGAAGAAGAATAAGCCAGGATCTGATTAGTTCATTATGTAGACTTTCATTAATAATTGTTTTAGTTTGTTATGTAGACTTTTTTTTAAAAAATTTTATTATGTTATGTTAGTCACCACAGAGTACATCCTTAGTTTTTGATGTAATGTTCCATGATTCATTGTTTGCGTATAACACCCAGTGCTCATGCAATATGTGCCCTCCTTAATACCCATCACCAGCCTATCCCAATCCCCCACCCCCCTCCCATCTGAAGCCCTCAGTTTGTTTCCCAGAGTCCATAGTCTTTCGTGGTTCATTCCCCCTTCTGTTATGTACACTTTCATTAATAATTTCATTAATAATTTGTTTTTGATGTGACATTTTACCTAACCTTTAGTTAAGGCGATTGTTTCTAAAGTCAGAGTTTCTTTGGTCTCATTGTTCCAGAAGACAAATTTTCAGTCTTCTGATCCCATTGTCACATTGAGTCTCCTGGCTACACAAGATGAGGGCTGGCATCTAGGTTTTTCATTGCCCCTATAAAGACTTTCAATGTGTCCTCCAGTTTTAAGCCCTAACTGGTACTTTCATCATCCAAGATGCTGGCATATCTAAATTCTAGACATTTCCAGGCTTCTGCCGTAAATAGTTTTGCTAATATTTGGCTATTTCCTAGCAGGCATTCAGGTTTCAACTTCCTCTGAAATGTTCAGCCAGTAAGCCCCTGCTTAGCTCATTCCAGTTCCTCAAGTTTGTTGGCATCTTTCATTGACTCTTGTCACTCTGTTTCTTCCTTCCTCCTTTTTCTTCTCTTCTTCTCTTCTCTTCTCTTCTCTTCTCTTCTCTTCTATCTTTTTTCTTTTCTTTCTTTTCTTTCTTTTCCTTCCTTCCTTCCTTCCTTCCTTCCTTCCTTCCTTCCTTCCTTCTCTCCTTCTCTCTTTCTTTCCCTCTTCCTTCNNNNCGATGTCCCAGTGTAGAGGAGTTTCAAGAATAAATAGGAAATAAATGTATCTGTTTAATTCACCATATCTAACTGGAAATCAGGATAGGATTTTAATGCCCCAAGGCAATGTATTGTGGGAGATTTTTAAGGGTTAAATCATTATATGTATGATTTTCCAAATCATAATACATGAGATTGCACCCAGGAGTTTTAGATAAATACCATTGTTACAATTAAATATTTCTTTGTCTGGGGATTGTGAAACCCAATATTTATTAACATATTTCAAGAGTCATTGCAAAGACAATAGTAGCCATCATGTTTGCTTCCTAGTCTCTGGAGTAGTATCTTTATAACTAGGAAATTTATTTACCAGCATCCTCTGATACTTTATTTTCCTGAGTAAGATTATAATCTTAGGATTAATTATACCAAGTGTAACTGGAAACCTTAATGAAAAACATGGTCACCAGAGACATCTTGAGAATATTTTCTCTGACAGATCCAGTTCACCTAAATACTCACCTTGCTGACATCAACAATTTTGAAAGCCTCAGTTTGAATGTGTGAACACATCTGGGAACATACATATCCAGAAAAGTATGAATTTTGTGGAGGCTGCTGAGCTGGCAGTATGGACAAGAGCTTTTCATCAGGAAGTATGCTTCACCTGGGATAATAGACGAGTAAAGTCATGGAGATTGAAAAAGGTCCAAGAAGTCGATGGTCCTTGTACCCAAATGAGGAGCTTTAAGAGGACCTCTTTTCCATAGCATCCTTGATATACCAGTGTTTATAAAATGATAGGACATCCATCCATTTGAAGTGTAATTCTTCTGTTACCGAACAGCTAAAATGGTTAGAAAGATCTTTCTTTTATTTAATCTGATCTTATTGATTACATTTACATTTCTATTCTTTTCTTTTCCTTATTTCTTTTCTCCTTTTCCCTTTTATGCTAACATTAAAAAAAAAAGTCATCGATCTGGCTATGAACAAACAAGTATCACAAATAAATCCATGATGGCATCTTCAGTGAGATCAAAGATTTAAAGATTGACAAGGAAGTCCTAAGGACCTAGCATCTAAATTATAAGATACTTCTTTCATTGAGGTTTCATTAAATATTCAGTCATCCCAGTAAAGACCACAAAGTTTAGTGTATGTGTACAATGTGTGAGTGGAAATATGTATGTATGTTAGTGAATGTGTGTGTGTGTGTGTGTGTGTGTGTGTGTGAGAGGGAGAGACAGAGACAGAGAGAGACAGAGAGACAGAGACAGAGTATGCAGTACATTGTTCTCATTTTGTTACAGGAAAATTGTGAAAAACTAAGGCATAAGTAGGATCTGTGGACAGTGATATTAAAATATATGCAAAAGCAGTTTTAATATTGATTCTGGACTTAAAAACAAGGAGCATCATTTGTGATGGACTCCACTGTCATCTTACAGCAAGACTCCAGGCTCTTTACCTATTTAGGTTTTCTTGACCCCCTCAAATTCTCATTTTTTTAAAAATCCTCCCAGCCTCTCGGAAAGGTGACCTCATATGTGTTTTCATATTAAAATGTTGGGCACTTAAATGTATCATTTCTCCCAGAGGGGTTCACACTTTAAATAAAAGCCTTATAAGGATCATATCCAACTTAAAAGATCAATCATGACAGGGTTTTGCACATTAGTACAAAAGGCATTGCTTGAAAACATCTTTTTTGGCACCCATCACACGACCTCCATAGCCTTTTGCTTGATGTTTTTCCTTTTTCTACACAGGAACCTGACCCTATTTTAAAGTTACTTGGACCTCTTTGTCTCTTTGTACAGTGGAGATGATAAAGTTTCCTTTTTCCCCAAAGGTTTGCAGTTCAAGAGGGGCTAGGTGGTGCCAAGGTGTTAGAGGTGACATTACATCTAGTCCTTGATCATTGGTCCAAATAGGTTGCTCCTGAGATGACCCTAGCCTCTATTGGTCTATCTCTCCCTTATGTTCAGTTATTCTCTGTGCATACACACTATAAATAGGCAATACCCACACCACACTTTTGGGTCATGAAAAGTTGTCCTTGGCTTCTATGTCACAGGGAGCTGACCATGGCTATTTCTCTCTAGTCTTCTCTTACTTAGGCACAGTCAGAATCTACCAGGTAAACTTCTTTTAAATCTCAATTACTTATATTGGCATTTTTCAAACTCTCCAGGTTTCTCCTTGGGGTACAGATTCCATGTTCCTTCCTCTTTCTGGAACCATGATGTCTCTGCTCTCATGATTTGTCCCTCTTGGAAGCCAAGATCCTTGCTCCATTTGGGGCTGTTGCTCCCCAAAATTCTGCCTTTGCTCAGTTTGTTCTCTTTTCCCATAAAGAAAGACTCTTCAAATATGAACACTAGTAGACCTTCAATTTATCAATAAGAATTGCTTTAAGGAATGGGAGTGGTAAGGATCGAAGATGACACTAGAATATTTTTTTTACATCTCATAACATTTAAAAAATATTCCTCAGTTCACATGATGTGAAATTTTGGAGCTTCCTTATGTAAAATCTTTTCTCTTGTTCACTCTCTTATAGTGTCATATCTGTCCTTGTTCTCTCTCTCTTTTTTTTAATATGGGATTTTCACTAACTGCTTATGATTCATTTGTTTACTCATTTATTCCACCCATAACTTTTAAACTTCTATAGTCTGAAATACATTTAATAAAAAGTTTTTTGGGTTACCTCTCTGCACTCAAGCTGTGCCTCTATATGTTTACAAGTTCATATAAAAGTTGGAAACTGCCACCCAGGACCATAGCAATTACTGATTAAAGATAGGTGATATAATGGGAGGAGATATGATTTTATGTTTAAATGATATTTTTCCCCTTTAGGCACTTGTTATGCAAAGCACTGCCAAAGAAGAGAGAAGAGAGCCCACGGATGAATATGAGAAGTGGTGGGGAGTTAGCGCTTCCAAATAAGGGCTTAAAGGGGGGTTTCACCATTTAAATTAAAGAATTTTCAGAATTACAGAGCATTCATTGCATCATCAAACAAATAAATCAACAAATCAAAGAACAAATAAAGGAGAGGGATCACCTGTCCTTGAATATGAGAGCTAACAGGTCATACAGGTGAAATTTATTTCTGTCGTGTGGATATCTAGAGGTGGAGAGACTAGGGCTGACATGACTGCTACAAAATATTTTTGGACCTTCTCAATATTTCTACTTTCTGCAGTATTGCCAATAAGTTGAGCCAATAGGAAGTCAGATGAAGTGGGTGGAGGAAAGGGAGGTACCCAATTTAATGAGCTCAGAAAGTCCACTGCTCAGAAATGATGAGCAACAAGAATGGATGAGATGAGGGCAGTTGACATGAAGCCATGTGTTAACCCATAGGTGTTGGGCAGCTTTTTCATCCTCTTGACAGGAGAAAGACAAGGTGGTGCTACAACTAGTATTTTAGGTCTGACATTGATGTGAAGAACAGTTTTTAAAAAGAAGAAATAGGAGTGAAGAGAATGTAAGGAAGATTGAAATAGCCATGAGGAAGGGAGTGACATTTGGAATAGAAAAAGAGAACTGAAAGCTTAGAGGCATCTTGTGATTTTATTTCATCTTCAGTATAACCATGATCCATGAGCTCCATGAAGGAATAGGTTGGGAAACTAACCAGAAAAGTAAACACACTGATTAATTATTTCCTTATCATTTCAGCTACTGAGCGTCATACCTCTGCCCACAATTTGCACTATGCTCATGACTATAATCAGGCTGGAGGAATAAGCAGCCACCACATGATGCAATGACAAGGGATCCAGGACAGGTCTTCCAGTCCCCATGAGAAAGCAAAAGCTTTAACACCCTTATCCCTCTGATGCCTCTAATTTATAAGGGCAATAGTTTTCCCACTTTATCCTGATAATTTCCAGGTAAATTCAAGGGTTGGCAGGTCTCCGGGATCCAGGCTAGTGGTATGGGTGTTTTGAAAGAGGGAAAAGCTCATAGAGTACCCAAACAGAGGGAAAATGTACCGACTTCAATTTTCTCCTAAGACATGGAAGAAACTTAATGTGTTCATTCATTCGACATGGGTTGGTCCTGTCTCTGTCTCTGCTAGGGCCAGGTGAAAAGTCATAATCAGTCTATAAGTTCACTAAGTTTTGTTCTCTCTGGATCATCATGATACTTGTGTGTGACTCTCAGAAAATCTCTCCACTCCCTATACCTAACTTTCTGTTATGAAAAACTAGAGTCGTGGGTTAAATGGGCTATTGAAGAATAAAGAGAGTGAGTGATTAGAGCAGCTTGAGATTTCTGTGAGATTTAGGGTGTTAGCTATTGACAGAATGGCATGGGTATTGTAGATCAGCAATTCAAGTAATCTTGAATCCTATGGTAAGAGGGACTGTCCATATTTCTCAGCACTCTGCAGGTTGTTTCTGCCAGTCTGAATTCTGTTCCTAAGGAAGAAGGCTACAGGAGTCACTGGGATGTTCTTTCTTACTGCAGATGTTACAGCAGAACAGCAAATGTGTGAGCAAGCATGTCATTTCTCTGTAGGGTGCATGGGAAATACAGCACACTGTTAAGGCTTTGCTCCCTCCAAGGGAGAAGTATTTTGTTTTTTACAATAGCTTGCCATTCCTTTGGAGACAGACAGAGAATTGTTACAACTGAATGCTGAAGTTGGAGAAAACGTTAGCTTAATTGTTGACACATTCCACCATCTCATCTACTAGAGCCCACCAGAGTGGGAAGGGGAACATCCATGTGGGTGGGGAGGCCCAAGAAAGGAAGTGTTAGGAGGGAGAGCTGCACATTATGAATAGGAAGGACATTCTGGGGAGCGATATTTCTTATAGTCTAATTGCTCTGTGTTTTATAGAACCTGATCATTAGGGGATCCTAGGCATGATTCCGCAGAGATGTTCTTGTGAAATAAAGCAAGAGGCTATTAAACAGAAAGTTTAAATATAGCTACAGGGAGACATACTTCCTGACAACTTGACAGATGTCTTGGAGTGACGACTCCTTCCTTCATCGCTAATTACAAAATCATTTGTCTTAAGGAAAGGACAAAAGAGAAGTAATTATGAAAAACATGATTCTTAAGGGATAAAAAGATAACATCAGTTTAAAACACAGAAGCAATCATAACCACTTAGAATCATTATTAGTTTGGTGGAACCAATGACAGGTTGCCTTTTAGAAACCAGAGGGAATGGGGCTCCTGAAGCAGAGGGAAGAAAACATTCAGTTTCTTGTTATGCTAAACTTATCCCCAGACTCCCGAGACTTCTTTGATGAACAGTTCATTAAAATTTCCGACCGCAGATGAATTTGAGCTAAAATACACAAATGTTTTAATTATACATTCCTTTTTAATTACACTAATGACTTGTAATGTGTTTATGTTGGTTTAGAGTTTAATTTCTTCCCTTAGATTAGGTGGTTGACTTAAGGACTGTGCTTTTCAGTAAAAAAGCATGATTCATCAATGTTTGATTATGAATTAATGCCCAAATGCAGAGGAGCTGCTGCCCTTGGAGGGATAGCTCTACCCATGAACAATTGCCTCTCCTCTGGGACAGAGCAGATCTTGCCACCTTGTAGGCATAAGGAATGGGAATTCTGAAGGAAAAGCTAAGACTAGTTCCCAGGTTGGGAAGATTCTAAGGATGGGGTAGGGAAGTGGATGAATGAGGGAGGAAAGGCCACAATTAATGAAACAGGTCCATTTACCAAGGGTCCATTGACATGACATGAGAAGAGTCAGAGCTAGCCCATTATGAGGTTGTGAGGAACTAGTAGTACTCTTCATGTTTTTACCTTCTTTTTGTAGTCTTTTTGGGACCTCTTATTTTGAGGCCCTCTAACTTTCTCCCCCCTCAGCCAATTCCAGCATAAAGAATAAAATGTTAATAAATCCTTCCACGCAGATGTGTGATTCAGTGTGAATACTCATTACTGCCCAAACTTCAATATTTATATTTTAAAAGAGGGTTTTTAAATAGCCAGTTCTTAACTCATAGTGTCCTTCTTACAAGGGTAGGGAACTACACAAACATGCCCCTTTATCTACCTGTCCGGTACAACAGAAGTTGGTGGTCATCCCTCTGCCCTACTCTAATAAAAAAAGTCTCTTTTTTTCCTGCAGAGAAACCATTCCTCGTGGCATGTTTGAAGACAAAAATATCAACCCTGCCCCCTCACTATCAGCCATGGCCTCGTGTGACCCAGGCTAGCCAATCAGAGTATTTGGTCTTCCTAGGCACAGAGATTGGTTGGAGTTTAGCACATCACATAAGCCAGATCACTCAAAGTTCTTCCTATGACTTTTTTTTTTTCCCCAAACCTGTTGTGGTAGGCAGAATAATGACCCCCCAAATATATCCATATCCCAATCTCCAGAACCTGTGAATATATTACTTTACATGGCAAAAGGGACTTTGCATGTGGAATTAAGTTGAAAGTCTTGAGATGGGAAGATTATGGGGGATTATATGGGTGGGTCTAATGTAATCATAAGCATTCTTATAAGTGAAAGAGGAAGGAAGAAGGGTTAGAGAAGATGTGACAAGAACAACACAGAGTGATACAATTGCGAGCCAATGAATGCAGGCAGCCTCTAGAAGCAGGAAAAAGAAGAAAGTCCTGAGAATCTTCAGAAAGGAATGGAGCCCTGTTTACACCTCAGTTTTAGCCCCATGGGACCTATTGGATGTGTGACCCCCAGAACTATAAGATAATAAATTTGTGGTGTTTTAAGTCATCAAGTTCACAGTAATTTGTTACAGCAACAAAGGTGCTGTTAGCTAGGATCTTGATGTTCTGAAAACCATCTTGTCTGTGGTATGGAAAGACACTATAAAAAATACTGGAGAAAGAGCCATGGGTCCCTGATGATGCTATTGGAGCTGCTTGGTCAGCTTGTATTAAACAACACCATACTGTGCTTGCCGGTTGTGTGAGGCAGCACATTCTTCACAAAACTGGCTGGTGCTGGTTTGAGTTGGATTTCTGTCACTAGAAACTGAAGGTGTTGGTTAGTATACCTCCTTAATATCTTTGTAGCAAGTGAAAAGTGCAACTTAGACAAGACTTTCTATTAGTTCATAGTGTTGCAAAATTCCATCTCTGTATGCAGGTTGATATAGTTGGATTAAATCAGCAAATCGTATTTGTATTTATTGCAATTCTTATATTCTTGCTGTTCTCTTCAGAACTGCTTGGAATGTTTCATAATGTAGGGTGAAGACTGGGTACCATGTTCAAGTGGAAGTAATGACGTTCCATTTAACATCAATGCAGAAACTATATTTATATAAAGACATTTTAGGTATCTGAAATTGAACCATTATGACATCTTCCCATTCTGAGAAGATACGTAGCCATTTTGACCAGCAACATTATTTTGTCTAAGCTGTATGCAGTAGGCATTAATCAGAGAAGCCAGGTTGGAAACCATGAATACAAGACATGTCAAGCCTCCTAAATGTTGAAGGAAGGGAATTTAACATAAATACAGCCTGAAATAGCAAAGTGAAATTGTTTTACCTGTGGAAGGATTTCCATATGAAGGTTAAGGGGTTTTTTTGCAGATAGGGAGACCAAGTAATCGGGACACTGGACTTCGAGCCTGGTGACACCCAGAGGAGGATGGTAGCACAGGTCTTTCTTCACAATCTGGAAAAAAGTGGAGTTATCTACAGGGTCTGATTCAGGGGTTCTTTTCTTGCCATATGGCAGGGTAAACAGAGTAAGTTTAGTTGAAGTCAATTGTATTTGTAATATCTAGGCTTTTAGATGGGAATCAAGGGGCCCCAGATGTAGGAAAGTGGGAAATAGTCTATTGGGAACCCAGTTGCGTAGACCATTATTGCTCTTCTAAATATTTCTCCTCTTTTATGTGTGTTGCCATTAAAAGTGGACTTATTTGGCAATGGGCTATTCCATAATTATTTCTTATAAGGGAAATGCCTTTTAACATATGGATAATCATTCATTTGTTAGCATATATTTGCTTATAGGTTTTCCTCTAGAGCAGAGGTTTTGACAGAATTTGGAGAAATCATTCATTCAAGCAACATTTACTGAGTGGTTGTTACGAGCCAGGCTCTTTGTTATGTGCTGGGAATACAAACAAGAATCAAAGCAAATATGGTTCCTTCCCTTAGGATTTCATGATCTAATGTGAGGGTGGCAAGAAGCTTTAATCTGCAAAATTAGGCTGAAAAGGTTATAGACACATGTTTTCTTATTTTCCAGTTTTACCAAATACAGCCCCACTGTATCTCATCTGTTCTTGGAAATTCCACCCCAGTCCTTCTTGCCACTTTCTAGAACACTTTCGTCACTTTGTATATAGCACCATCACTCTACAGTCCATACACACATTTTACAATAGAAATGTAAATGATAATTTCGTTTCTTTTCCTTTGATTTATTGATAATCTAGAAAGATGAAGCTATCACAGAAATTCAAATCTATGAGTTCCCTAACTATCAGTTCAGAGCCCTTTCACTACATCATGGCTGTGCAAACCAACCATACCTTCACCCAATCATAGGGTACATGGATTTCAAATACATGGGCTGTTCTCCAACTTCTACTGAATACAGCTCAAATAACATGGCCTGGCATCCTGGGCTTTCTACAAACTTGGCTTAACTCCTTCTGCAGGATTGTTCCATCACTCAAGTACTAAAATTTTATGGCCATAATTTCCAGGATACTGTCTGTACTTTCCTACTTCCATGCCTTTGCTCATGCCTTTCTCTTCACCACAATTTCCTGCCACTTCCATCTTCCTGTAGTGACTTACTAGTAAAACTTCAGTGCCTCCTCAAGTCTTTCCCAATCCCACTGGCCAGAAATTTTCTGTAGCAACTTTACTGAACTTTGCTTGCAGTACTCAGGTGGTTCTCTTTGCATTACACCTTCTTTCACAGGTATTTTGTCACTGTCTTATCTCTTCTCATAGAAGGCGGAGATTCTAACATATATCTGGGATCCTGCAGTTTCTAGCACATTAAATGCAAGGCATCATAAATATCTGATAAATGACCAAATGAATTGAATTGAGTGTAGATTATTGGAAGGATGGGGAGACCAAATCAAAGCAATGTAATCACACAACTTAGCACATCTGGGGTAGGCTGGCTAGGGCAAAGAGTGGAGAATCTAAAAGGAGCCTCAGGGGAACTGGTTAAGAGACTTGCACAGGTATTCTGAGTTTAAGGAGAGAAAAATATACTCTTTCTGGTAGAATTGGGACAAAAAGCAAATGAGTCAATTGTAAAGGCATTTCTATCGAAGACATGGTGCATTGTGAGAGAGGAAGAAAGAGATTTTTACTTGGGAGACTGAACATGGTAATTCCATAGACAAAATGTGCAGATGTCACCTATCAACCTGTTAGGTGCTGCCTTTCTTGTTGATATAAGGTCTGAGCATTTTTTTTCATAATTGCACACGTCTGTTACTTCGCTGAAAGTTTTGGAAATTCTCTGGGGAACAGATATCTGGTATCTAAGCTGTTGTCCCCAAGAGCGCTCATGCTCTGTTTGGTTGCCTCTGCGCTATCTAAGACGAAGAAGAGAAAGTAGAGTAGGCAGAGTCCCAGGACCATCAACAGCCTCCCAGCCACTCCACCTGGACTGATTTTGACTACTGTAGTTACCATAAGACTTGAATAAAAGTTTTCTGCTATTTAAAATTATCTTAACACCTTTGCTCTAGAGCAGGGATAAGAAAACTGTGGCCCATGACCTAAGAACAGCTTTTATCTTTTTGAGGGTATAGTTTCAAAAAAAGTAAAAGAAAAAAAAAAAAAAAGGAGAACTGTATGCAACAAATTCCACACCTGGCCCACAAAGCCTAAAACATTCACAATTTGGTATGTTGAAAAATAAGTTTTCCTAGTGTAAGTACTTAATAATTTTTCTAACCTTTTATCTAGTCTGTTATCGTTGTTGATATTTGATGGCATTATTTCTCCATACCACTTAGGCTCATTACTGTCCTTCTTGACCTACATTGGCCAACTAGAATCCTTGAGCCCTGTGTTTATAGCAGTGACCAGCATCTCCCATCTCACAATGCTTATAAACTACTTCCGTATTATAGGCAGAGCACTTGAAAATATTTATGCAATAAACTAATTTTTCAAGATAGTTATGGTTATACATGTTGGGCAGAGGATATCTTAAAATTCTAAGTAAAGTACCTTATTTTAGTTATATGGCTTGACTTTCCAATCACAGCAGTCACCTTTTCATAGAGGTACATCAAGATAAATAGAGCAATATCCATATTTTACAGTCTATAAAATTCAAATCTTTGCTTAAAAAAAGAGAGTTTACATGCAGTGCATATACCAGCTTGCAAGTTTATTTATCAACGTATATTTATGCAATATGTGCATTGTAAAGTTAGGGCATCAGTTTTAGGGTCTGGGCAAATATTTACAGCCAAGATCCAAATAGGGGTGAATGCCTATCAAAAAATTTTGTGACAGGGAGTTGTAGTTCATGAAAGAAAGTGTTACACAGGGCCAGCTCTTCACAACAGTGGAAGAGTGGCAAATTTCATCTGCAGGAGCTAAGGCTTCATTTCCTGCTCAGAGGCATTTTTTTTTTTTTTTTAAACTTCAGTTGAAGCCTGGAGGTGAGATCTTCATTCTTTTACCCTACCTCAGTACTCCTACCACATTTTTTAAAAGATGTAAAAACTTTACTTCCATAGACATGTACTTGTTTGGTAATTAATAAAATTTACCTTTTCCAGGAGTGTGTGTATTTTAAAGGCAATCAGAATCTCCATGCAAGGCCATGGGAACTTAAAAGGAATTTAAGAATATGGTAGGTAGAGACCTTGAGATACAGTTATGTATTCACCTTAGAACTAGTCCAAGCTGAAGTTGTGATGTAGTTTGGATATAGGGAAAGACCAGTGAACCTGGCCTATAGCCAGAGAGTATAGGCCCCAAACCCATGTGACATAGGCAGGAGTTATAATGCTCTCTGAAGCTAATCAGGAAGTCCATGGAGCACCTGTCTGGCTCAGTTGGTAGAGCCTGTGACTCTTGATCTCGGGGTTGTGAGTTCGAGCCCCACGTTGGGTATAGAGATTACTTTTAACAAAATGTAAAAGATCTTAAAAAAAAAAAAAAAGTCCAGAAGAAAGGTCCATTTAAGAAGGAAAACATGGGGCACCTGGGTAGCTCAGTTGGTTAAGTATTTGCTTTCTGCTCAGGTCATGATCTCAGGGTCCTGGGACTGAGCCCCGCTTCAGGCTTCCCGCTGAGCGGGCAGTTTGCTTCTTCATCTCCCTCTGCCCATCCACCCACTCATGCCCTCTCTCAAATAAATAAATAAATAAATAAATAAATAAATAAAATCTTTTTTTTTTTCTTTTAACATTTTATTTATTTCACAGAGCTAGAGACAGCAAGAGAGGAAACACAAACAGGGGAAGTGGGAGAGGGAGAAGCAGGCTTCCCTCTGAGCAGGGAGCCTAATATGGGGTTCAGTCCCAGGACCCGGATCATGACCTGAGCTGAAGGCAGATGCTTAATGACTAAGCCACCCAGGCGCCCCTAAATAAATAAATAAAATCTTTAAAAAAAAAAAAAAAGGAAAGCAAAAAGTTATAAAGAACATGGATGGAGATTAAGAATGTCCTGTGAGAGCAAGAGAGTTGAAAACCTTGAGAAATGAAAGAGGCCATAAGCACACAGAGCCACAAGTGTTTGTCTCAGAGACCTCTGGTCTTGTTGGTGGGGAAGGTGTTATTCAAGGCGAGAACATCCCAGACACTGCCCTCTGGGGTTTTGTCCCTGGGACAAGAGGTACCAGGGTTCCTTACATCTGTCTAGTCATCTGAAGCACATTCTGAAGAGGGAAGTAAATTCTTCCCACATTACCACTAGATACCCTCCCCCTTGCTGGTGTACTTGTAAGCTTCAGAAATAGTCTAAGTGGGGAACTGTTTTCCATTCCCAAGTAGAATAGATTTTCACTGGAACCAAGTTTTTTTTTCACTGGGGAAATGCTGGGAAAGGGGTACAAAGTTGCAGTTTTACAGGACAAATAAGTCTAGAGATCCAATGTACAGCATGCTGACAACAGTTAAAAATACTATATTAAATACTGGAATTTGCTAAGAGAGTAGGTTTCAGGTATTGTCACCACATACACAAAAAAATGGTAATTATGAGAAGAGATGAATATGTTAAGTATCTTGACAGTAGTCATTATTTCACTATAAGTGTGTCAAATCATCATGTTTATATTTTAAATATATACATTTTTATTGAAAAATATAAAAGATCGATAACAACAAAAAAGGATTTTTTGAGTCAGTGCAAGTAATCATTAAATTAGTGACATGAGAGACTATGGACTCTGGGAAACAAACTGAGGGCTTCAGAGGGGAGGGGCGTGGGGGACTGGGATAGGCCGGCGATGGGTATTAAGGAGGGCACATATTGCATGGTGCACTGGGTGTTATACGCAAACAATGAATCATGGAACACTACGTCAAAAACTAAGGATATACTGTATGGTGACTAACATAACATAATAAAAAATTATTAAAAAACATTAGTGACTTTTATATGAAGAAAAAATCATGAGGAAGGTAGAGATTCTGAAGGACCCTCTCCCTGGTAGAGTTTGCATGTTTGTGGAGGGTTCACCCAGGGACTCCAGGTGAAGTTACCCGGGATCCAGTCATAGATCTATCCATCAGACTCACATAGATGAGTTTGGCAGTGATAGCTACTTGCACAAGATGTAGACAAATACAAGCTATAGCACATATTGTCTTTGACCCACTAACCTGGAGACAGAAGCACTCCGAGCAATTCTATGAATATGAGGCAGGATGTATAAATCCTGTAAAATCCTGTAAAACTCCAAGATCTCAGTCACTTCAACCTATAGAGAGCCCTCAGACACCTTCCCACAGCTCTTTCCAAAGCGTTGTATTTATGGAATCTCAACCAACAGAGACCTAGAACCCTACAAGTTAGCTGTCCCTGAAAGAACTCGAGGTATAGTCTGGTGACTGTCTCCTTCCAGGCCAGGCTGATGGACATGGTGCTCTTACTGTGAGCTCTTGGGCTCAGAACAGGACGCTCAGGGAGCAACACTGGCCAGGGAAGCTGGGTTTGTGGTATTCCTGGCACTTGGATGTACAAACAGTTGGGCCCATAGAGGATGCCTTTACTTTTAATGAATGCCTTGACCTTTCAGATCAATATATATTTCATTACATACACTGAATTTGTATTTTACTTAATCTTTATAATTACCAATGAGGTAGAAATTATTAATATCATTTTAAAATGGGGCAATTGAGGCTCAGAGTTATTAAATATTTTGTCCTTGATTACACAAAAATAAAAGAAAAATTAAGGAAACACACGTCAATGTCTTTACATTAATAGTGGCCCAAAATGCAGATGTGATACTTGGCCCCCATTATCATGATAATAAAATGACAATAGTTACAGTCATTAAGTACTTATCATTTGTCAGGCATGTGCTATGGCTTTTCTTGTGATGGTGGAAATTATCTGATTATCTCATTTATCATGAAGTATTAGCCATTGGGAGTAGCTTCATGAAGTTTTGCTCTCAGACCTCTTTCCACTTTAAAAGAGATATATGGGGAAAGAAACGTGTAACCTAAAAGAACAAATGACTATGGAATTTTAGGCCTTGTAATAAGTAGTGCAAGAAAACTTTTTAACTCAAAGATGCTTTTACAAATCATTCTTTTTCTTCCACATTCTACCAAATCGTGTGGTTGGTTTCCCAGCCCCAGTTTTAGCTGCAATGACCTTAAGGCAAAAGCAGATCTAAAGAAGAGGTTGGTAGATCGAAGTTCTTGAAAAGGCTTGGTATGCATAGATTCAGAGAGCCCAAATCCAGATATTGTAATGTCTAAAATTCCACTATTGGGAATTAATTTCTTGGACTCTCTAATTAATTTTATCTCAAAATTCAAATATTCTGAAAGGTCATATGCATTTAAGATATTACCAATTACACTGTGGTGTGAATGAGCTTATTGTTTATTGGTTCTGTGAGTTAGTAGAAAGGCTTCTCCACTGAGAAGTAAAAAACAACAACAAAAATGTACTTGACTTTAAACAGAGCCCTCAAAGGGAAGACTTATCGGACTACAGTGGCCTATATGATGAATTCTGTAAGTGGTGGCACAGTGAGGAGTGATGTAGGTGAAGGAAGTTCTGGATGTTCAGACTTAAATCCATAGGCCACAGGCAGGGGTAAGGGAGAACAGAACCCAGAGCCCACTGCCATGAAACCTAGGTTTAAACTGTAGCTCTGCTGTTTTTTTCCTGTTTGCACCACTTCATGGATCTGTTTCTTCAAGTCTAAAGTGAGAAAAAGTAATGATTTGGAGGGAGAGGAGGTTATTGTTTAGATGAGGTCAGATACTATGTGTGGAAGTCATTTGAGGAGTATAAAGTACTATACAGATATTTGTAGGAATCATTGAACGATGAGGACCAGTGAGAGTGTCCAACGTGGCGAAGTTGAGAGACTTTGACAAGGTCTTAGTCTTGGTGAGAGAAGCAGCAGATAACCTGAGAAATCAATGCTGGACAGTTTATGGATTAACTTTTCCATACTGATATGAACTCACACAAATCATATTGGTAGCCTACAGAAAACCAATACGGGCCAATGGAAGCATGATGTTCAAATTCTGGAAGCTTTGAGCATCTGTTGCCTGTGTACTAGGTGTTTATAGATGAGAACCCTAATCTTTAAGGTGACTGACTGCACTAAACCTCAGCTTTAAGGTGACTGCTGTTTGGAATAAATGACTTGGAAACAATGATTAGAGAACCATAGTCATTGAGAAGATTCCTCTTACCTTCCTTTCTTCCATAATGTGGCTGGATTGGGCAAAGAGATAAGAAACCTAGTTTAGATATTTCAGGTACTAATTTTGAGTCAAGACCTGTGTGAGTGGTAGATACTATATCCACAAAGGAAAGAAATCCAGCTGAAAATTAACTATGCTTCAGAATGTACAGCATCCTGTCCACTAAATGGACTTGACACTTACGTCTTATATGATTAAATGATGGCCAACTTTAATTCATGCTTTTTGAATTCCTCTTCAGGATTAAAGCCAGCATCACGTTACATCTCCTTTTTGTTATAGAATCTCCCCCATTTCCAGGTAACAGAGTCGGCTGCAATGTGTTGGCAGGTGGACCTGTGTGGTCAGTAGATGAGCTGACCTCTTGACTGTTTTCCCTGACTCACGGGCATCACTGGTCAGAGGACATGCCATTCATGTTGGGTTGATCTGTGGTCTCTCTTGTCTTCCAGTAAACACCCATGCCTCACAAATCTCAGATTTGCATCCACCATCCAAATTTTAATGCTATTTACTACAAGTACAGCCTCAGGAGTTGGGGGATTTTAGGTTTAAGTATGCCCAGATGAATATGCTGACTGGCATATTCTAGTATATAAAGAATGATACCCAAGTGTCTGTGTTGCTCAAAAATGCAATTTAAACTAAATTATATTCCTCCCCACCCCCATTCCACCATCCCACACTCATGTCTGCAGTACAGAAAGCAGTCACACTTGAATTAGAAGCAAATAAAATTAGAGGCTCAATCAAAGTTTCATGTCTTGAGAAAAGTCAGGCATATGGGGACCATGGACTAGAAATTGTTCTCATCTGCTTAATAGGTAGATGCCAAGGACCTTCTCTTACCTCTGTCTGTGTCAAAGCCTGGGGACCCCAGCATAATGATGCACGAAATAGACCTTTGAAAAGAAACAAAGTCCCCCTTCCTCCCCCACTTCCTTCCTTCCTTCCTTCTTTCCTTCCTTCCTTCCTTCCTTCCTTCCTTCCTTCCTTCCTTCCTTCCTTCCTACTTTCTCTCCCTCCTTCCTTCCTTCCCTTCCTCCCTCCCTCCTTCCCTCTTTTCTTTCCTTCTTTCCTTTAGTTTTTTTTTCACTCTGCAACAAGAGATTAGACACAATATAAGAAAACAGGAAGGCAACATGCTGATGTATCAGTTCTGAAATCAAACAGAACTGAGTTCAAATTCTGGCTTGACTCCCATAAGCTCTCTAATCATGAGTAAGTTATAGAGTTTCCAAATGTCCCTTTTCCTGCCCATTAATTGGGATTAAGAATATTTGCCTCATTTGTTGGTCAGCATGTTAACCAGAGCCAAAGTAAGGAAAGCATTTTGTGTATTTGGCACTCATAATTTACATGTTTAACAAATAGAAGCTATAAAAATAGCACATATGTAAAGATAAAACGGCCCAGGAGGTGAAGTGTATTGGCCTAAACACATGACTCAAAATTGACAAAATTTAGCCTTAAAGCCCAATTCCCTAAGTGGGCAGGGCATGTGAAGGGGAGGTGGTTACAACAGATAAACCCCACACACACAGAGGGAAGGGAACAATTTGCCTTCACACTAAAATTGAAGTAATTAATACTGGCCAATATCATTAACTTTTTCAGATCTCATCTTTACATAATGGAGACTTCTCTGTGTGTCCTTACTTGCTGCAAATACAGGGATGTGCCTGCATCAGGGCTGATACTGCCATATTGCTCTATGGGTCTAGGCCATGGTTCCTGAGACAAAGTTCAGACTAAGGGAAATGATGCGGAGGCCAAGGAGGAATTTTTTCTCCATGTACTCTCCCCTCAGAGAGTCTCTCTTTTCTTTTAGTAGATTCCTTTTTTTCTCCTCAGAGCCCAGGGCCCAGGTCATTGCCTACTAAATGCCTAACTGCCCACTTCATATTTTCCCTTTTGTGTCTCTTTATTCTCCTCTCTCCGTCCTAACTGATCAATCTCCTGGTCCATTCTTTCAGGAAAGTCATTCCAGCTAACCACAGCCAGGTGTTTTATCTCTGATAAAGTTCTCTCTGTTCACCACCAACATTAATTATGACCTGTAAGATTTGAATTCAAAGACTGGAGATTCAAAACCTTGACTGGAGTCCATAAAGCAGTTCTTGAGCCAAGGGGACCTTTGATGACTCTCTGATCATTCTCTATATGCTCTCCCATTGTCAAGAGAGCCAATTCTGGTCCTAAATGAAAATAACTAATTAGGGTTTAAACATCACTATCATCTCCACACCTTGAAACTACACTATAGGGTAGAATGGGCGGTAGATGTGTGGAGAACATTTTGCATAATGTAAAACTAGAGAGGCATTAGGTATAAAGCTTATGAACTTGGCTCTTCACACAAGCTACCAGGGTTGTAATCCCAGCTCTGTAACCTCCTAGCAGTATGATCTTTCACAACTTATCTCTCTCTTTGCTTCTGTTTCTTTACATGCAAAATAGGAAATAATTGCACTTGCCTGACAGTGTGGTGTTAAATGAGTTGTATTTTCACAGTGCTCAAAACAATAACCCAAATCATGACAAATACTCAGTTAAACTTAGCTTTTATTATCAATAAAGACTGGAGTCTGATGTTTTCAGCATCAGATAGACTATGGTTTGAGCCTTGGCTCCGTCATCTGTGAGACCACAGACAAGTTATTACCCTTTTTGTGCCTCAGTTTCCTCATCTATAAGAAAGCAGTAATAATGATATTTACCACCTCTATGGAGAAGTTGTGATGACTAAATGAGATAGTTGCTTATTACAGTGCCTAGCACAGAGTATATGCACAGTAAGAGTGACTACCAACTATTAATGAACTAGACTGGTGTTGCACAGTGAACCCAGTGTCTATCTTTAGGGCAATCAGCCTTATTCCACTCATTAATACCCGTGGTAGTGACACATTTCAGTCCAGCTCAAATTCACCCCTTTCTTTAGCCTGCTTGACCAAACAACACAGACTTCCCCTATTCCTGGTTGTGAATATTCCACATTGATTTATGCTGCACTTGTTTACATATAGTTTCTCTCTCCTAGAAGGAAGAAACCATCATATATACTTCTTTTTTTTTTTTTTGCCCCATAATTTGTTAGAATATCCTACAACAAAGTAGGTAGATATTAGCCCTTTAAATTCTCCCTTGGATGCCATCAATTTTCTTCCTCCATAGCTGTTTATTCTGCTATTGTTTCAGTGGCATGCTCTAAACATGATTAACAGTCCTTTCCTTTTAGTTACGAGCACAGTAACTTCTCAGTGGTACATGGAAAAGGCACATGGGAAAGGTAGGCTCCTTCAGATACCTCAATCTTTTTTTCTTCTTTTCTTTTTACTTTCTTTCTTTCTTTTCTTCTCTTTTCTTTCTTTCTTCTTGTTCTTTTTCTTTTTTCTTTTTTTTTTTTTTTTAAACGAAAGAGCCTGAACCAGAAGTTTAAAAGCTGTCTTTAGTCCCAGGACAGAGCAGAGCTCAGTCCCCAGGGTCTGTGCTTTTGCCAGTGAAGTTCTCCATGCATCTGATCAGTCTTGACACTGATTTCTTCTCCCTGCTTCAAAGTGACTGATTTCTTCAGAAAATGGATGTCTGTAGGAGTTAGGACAAAATGTCTAATAACCAGTTCAAATATTGCTAAGGGAATATTTTGACTTCTTCAATTTACTGAAATCTCTTAAGGCTAGTTCTTGCCTGAAACATTTATTCCCATGCCATATTTGTTTCCCCCCCAAATTTGGAGTTCTGTCATAACTGTAGTCTGAAATTCTTTGTAATTTCTCCAGTTTTTGCAGTCCAACAATGATGGCTTTTTGTTGGATGAACTCAAACTTCTTCAGAATACAAGTACAATAGATCTATGCACTCATGGTAAAAAAAAAAATGTACTCTTGGTACTAGTGTGGGAAGATAGTTCTACTTGAGGTGTAGTTGGAGATGGCTCCTTAATAAGTCTCTTACAGAGGTCATCAAACAAAACACAAGTATAATCTGTGATCCCATGGAGTTCAGTCTTAACATGTGTTGGATTCAATGAAATACAACTCAGCAACAAAGAGTAATTAAAATGTGATTTCTGTCCTTAATTCGAATGTTCAAAGACCATAAAAGATTTTCCCCCTAATAACCGATAGCAATATTTCATAAAATTCCTTTACCTTCAATTTTGCTACCAGGTAAACTAGCATAAATGGATAAAAGTGTTAGTTAGAGGGATAGAAAAATGGAAAACCTGTGAAAGTGGAGATAGAATTTTCCCTAGCATGTAGGGACACAGAGGAAAGATAGAGGTAAATGTGGTAATATTGACGATATTCCACAATCGGCATAGTTTTATCATTACTTTACATTATTTATAACAATACGGAATACTCCCCCAACAGGTATACACACACTGCAGACACCCCAGAGGGAAATCCCATCAAAACTAAGCATTGTTACTGATTGATTGGTTTAGTAAGTGGAAACATGTGTATCCTCTATGGTTGTTTTACTGTTTGAATGTGATCAGTTTCATGATCACTACACCTGGGAGGGAAATTGAGGTATTTATCCATTCATCAATTTATTTTTATTCATTCATTCATCCTTTAAGAAGTTCTGTTAGGCATTTACCAGAAGCCAGATACTTTTGTAGGCACTGAGGATGTAGTGCTGAACAAAATAGCAAAGATCCTGCCCCATGAAGCTTACATTTGTCGGGAGGAGGAGTGACAGTAAACAAATATAATGTAATGAAATGCTATGAAGAGCAGGGTAAATGGACAGAGAGAGAATGGGGTGCTGTTTTACATGGGGCATCAGGGAAATTTTCTCTAAAGAAGTAACATCTGTGCAAAGACCCAAATGAAGAGAGAAATGAGATTGGTGGCAAGAAAATGGGTTGTGGGAGACACCAACAAGCCAGCATTGTTTTTTAATACCTTCATTCCATTTATGAATGGAATGCTTTTTTGCTCTTTTTCTTTCTTTTATTGTTATTTTTTTTTCCTTAAGAAATCCTGTGCTTCTTGAAATGTGAAATAGGTGAAGGAAAATACAGTTCGGGACCATTAATTGTGCTTTCATATTGAGTATATAAATTTGATGTCAAACGGGCCCGGCTGAATGGTATATATTTATTTCAAAAATATCATTTCTGTGAGGCATTGCTGCATCATCCTATTGATTTAGGGATTGGTGTGATTGTGCCTGATGCTTTTATGAAAGGCAGGCTATTAACAAACTAAATTGAAAAACTAGTGAGTCTGCCTTTCCGGGCCCAATCCAGCATGCTGCCCATGTGAGGCTTAAATGGGAAAATACTGTAAAAAGACTTATTTTAATGCGACAGACTCCTCATTGCAATCCATAAACCTTATTTGCTGTGAAGAAAAAAAAAAATCCTACAAGATAGAATTCTCATGCTTGGACAGAAATCTCCCTCTGGTTTCTCTCCCATCCATGGCAACATTAATCTTTTCAGGAGCTGACTCTCTTTGACCTTGTTGGACATTACGATTAAAATCTTCTGTAAAACAAGGTAGCTTTAAGAGAGTCAGAGAAACCTTGGGTGCTAATGTGTAAAGTCCTGGAGGTATCCAGGGATTGAAGTTTCTACCCAATTCCTGGGGTAGGGCTGGATGATTGAAACTAGGGTGTAAAGGCTGGAAATCATTAGATTTTACCTACTTTGTCCTCATCGTTTTGCAGATAGGAACTGAGGCACCAAGGGGTGACACTTATTTACTATCACACAGACAAACTAGTAGCAGAACTTACATCCCAGAGCTCTTTCCAATCAGTCTCACTGTTTCATTTCAGTCTCCATGGCCCCTGCCTCTTGGAGGATGCTCCAAGTGAGTGTTTGAAAAGAACTTGAGTCCTATTATACAGCAAAATGGTTATGTGAACTCACAGGAAATAAATGGACTTGGATTTTTTAAGAGGAAAGAAGGGTGATGGCTCTTCTCACCTACAACATTGTGGGCCTGTCTCCCAGCTATGTTCCTCTGATATCAAATGGCTTTGATGCTATTTGACACCAGAGGGGGGTTACCATGAAAGGATGCAATGCCACTGAACACTTTTCAATCATTACAAAGCTTATGCATCACTTTTTATGATAGAGCTAAAACTTAGATATTGCATGGAGTTGTCTTTGAGAAAATCTGTATTAGAGGAAATAATCACTCCACAGATGTGTACTGAAAACCTGATGTATTCTCAAGCCTTCATCATGCTACTTATGAAGTTACAAAAGAAAGAGATAATGCAGTCTCTGCTTCCTGCTTTAATTAAGGGCCCCATGCTCAGCTGGAGAAGGATATGAAGGACCCGACTAGGGGGAAGCAGATGAGTCTGGCTGTGTGCCTCATGGTCTGGGAGCTGGAAAGGGCCAGAGAGAAAGAAATGATGAACAGAGCGACATGGAACCTCTCCCATGGATGAGTTTATGTAACTCCCTCTGTAGTCTTCTGCTTAAGGATGATCTGGGGATGAGGTAAAAGTCTATGTAAAACCGCCAAGAGTAAAAGTGGCACCACAGTTAGCATGTGGCATGTGGCAATTAGCCTAACATTCTTCTTCCCTCCCTCCCTACTTCCCTCTTTCCCTCCTTCCTTCCTTTCTCCCTTCTTTCTTTCCTTCTTCCCTCCCCACTCCATCCCTATCTTCCTGCTTTATTCCCTTCTCCTCTTCTCTCCCTCTTTTTTCCTTTTTTTCTGCATACTTGACCATCATTGTCTACAAAGTTGCTCCTGGGAATCAAGTCTCTTTGTAAGGAAGGTATTCCAAAGTCAGCATGGAAACCTTTTTTCATTACATTAAGAGACATATGTGCCTTCTGGAAAAGGGAAAGCAGCACAATAAATGGCAATTCTTCCCTAGGGAAAAACACATTTTGGAGATGTGTCTGTACTCAATTTCTCATTCTTCAGAAGTTGGGTGACCTTGGTGTGTGACCCTGGCCCTGTGGATTTGTTTTGGTGATCTGCAATGAGAAGTATATGCTGGTCCATTACCCTGCATTTTATTATACTTTGAAGTTAAACTTGATTAAAGCAGAACACTCTCTGAGTTTCTCTCATGTTCCCTCACAGAATCTTTATTTTACCCACTCCCACTGTATCCTCCCCCTCTACTTTGTGTCCTTCTCTTTTCCTACCTCCTGCAACACACACTCATTTCTACTTGCTAGAATCTCAAATGACTTCCAACTAGACAAAAAGAAATTCTGTTTCTATGCACAGACAGCCTTCAGACTGATGGCCCCATTACATTAGCATACAATAAAAGCCAGCAGGGGGTGTATTGCCATGCTGTTATCCTGGGTCTCTGTGCCTCAGGGGGCTTGGAAGGTTCCCAGGGTGCAGCTCCTCTCTCTGGTAATGAGGCAGTTGCACACTTTGGTGACAGCTCCTCAGCCCCAATGGAAGCTGCAGTCTTAGAAGGAAGAGGGGAGAGGTCGTCACCATGCATCCTGTGATCTGATACGGGCTTCCTAGTTTCACTAGCCTCCTTAATCTCTCTTCCATGGACCTAAGAACTGCTGAAAATTCCTAACTTTTGTCTCCATAATAAGTTAGGCAGTTTTTATTGTAGGGAACACTATTTCTAGAACTTTCTCATTAAAAATATAAAAGGTAGTTAAGGAGACATTTATAGTGCACCACCTACTTGCCAATTCTCTATGAAAGGATGGGGGAACAGAGGTTATAGGAGAATTAAAATTGGGTTCCATCTTTTGGCCATGAAAATAGCTTTTCAAAGTAATAGTACAACACATTGCCGGTATTCCCTGCATTGTTCTAATGCCTGGCATTGCTTGCTGAAGCCAGGACTTCAACACCCAGAGATCAAGTCCTTTCTGGACCCATGCTGGGACAAATAAAAACTCCACCTGGGCCATGAACTCAGGTGGGCCCCTTCCACTAACACAGGGGACTTGCAGCTGTATCATGGCCCTCATCTCTGAAGCTGGATCCTTCACTCCAGCCTTCACTGACTGGTATAGAAACACCACACCACCATGCTGGCCAAATCATGATTAACTATTGCCTTTTTAAAACTTGTGGTAAAGGAGTGTGTGGAGGAGGGTGAACTGAACACAGAGCATACACACACCCTTCCTTCCACCTTGCAAGAACCCAGAGAAAACAGAGCAGAGAAGTGGGCAAGTTCCATTTCCTCCCCATGTGATACTGCCATTGTTTTCTCTCCAGAGGGGAAGTGGACAGAAATTAGCAGGTTAATAGCCCACAACAAGGGACTGTTGACCCTATATAGAATTAGGACAATTGCTATAGGCCTCTTTGTGATAAAATGTCATGTAACTGTATACCGCCTCAAGTTCCTCGCCTAAAATCTACCTGCTGTGCCACAGTCAGTTGTGGTCTGAATCTGTCCTCTGCAGACACCTGCAGATTCCTGGAGGCCATCTAGTCTTACCGCCTCTTCCTTACAAGAAGTCACTGACTGCTGGATTACAATTCAGTACTTAATATGGTATTAATGCTCCCCAGTCGACCAACTTCTAACTAGAGAAAAAGAATGTTTAAATAAAAGCCAGGAAGATTGTGGTTGGATAAGGTAGATGTCCCTGACCACAGATGGGGATCAGGTCCTGAGGAGGACAACCAAGGTAAGGCATAAGGTCCCTGCTGTCAGACATTCTCAGGAGGAAAGCTGATCATCATATGTGTAGGCTGGTTTGTTCCCATGGGGGCCCAAGTCAGGCATCTTGAGGGTTTTATGATCTTGAGGCCCTCCCTCATGAATCTGTTCCTCCATTGGTCCCAGTGGGTGACTTTTGATCATTGCAATGTTTTCTTTAGTGTTTTTAAAAAATTATTCTTACATCTGTCTCCTCTTACCACAGTGCTTGAGGGTCTGACCAGAGCTACCCCATACCTAAACAATCACAATAACCTCCTCACAGGGTTCCCTACCTCCCAGCCACAGTCCATGCTGTGGCTAGATCAATGTTCCTACCAGAGCACTCTGGTGACTTCCTTCCTTAAAACACATCCATGATCCCATGTGTGTTGTTAGATGGAGTCCAAATTCCTAGACTAGGCATTCAGGACCATGTGCTGTAATAGCCTCAAACTTACTACCTTTATTCTCTTAATATGTCCCTGATTAGGTAGCATGAAGGGGTCCCACCTTCTACCATACACCTGGCATCCCATCTGCCTTTATGCAGCATTTCATAGTAAGAGAGAAAAGATACAATATAGGGGAATCACCACTAGATCAGCGCTGGACACATGAGTTTGAATACTATTTCTGCTACTACCTTGCTCTGTAAATTTTCTTAATTATTTAATATTTTTCTGAGGCTGCTTCCTCAACTTTAAGAGGGGATAATAATTTTTTGTTACTTGGTTTTTGTGTGGATTCAGAAGCTAATGAATATAAAGTATCTCATACATAGTAGGGGCTTAATACATTGTATTTATAATTCTGCTTTCACTTTTTTAAAAGAAATCTTATTTATTTATTTATTTATTTATTTATTTATTTATTTATTTATTTGAGAAAGAGAGAGAGAGAGTGAAAGAGAGTATGAGCTGGGGGTGGGGAGAAGGAGAAGCAGGCTCCCCACTGAGCAAGGAGCGCAACACGGGGCTCAATCCCAGGACCTTGAGATCATGACCTGAGCCGAAGGCAGACACTTAGCCAACTGAACCACGCAGGTGCCCCTACTTTCACTCTTTTATGTTACCTCTGATACAGCCAACCTATCCTTAAGGGCCCTGTTTAGATTTTACTCACTGCACAGAATTTCTCTAATAGCACTAACTCTGGTTGGCTTTGTTTCTTCTGAAATTGTTTAGTCTATTTTTAAATACACTTACTGGGCACTTAGTTCTTTGTATTAATTACCTTGTCATGGACATACAGTCTGTATATCCCCAGGACTGAGAGTGACTATCTCCTGTGTCTGTCTTCCCTCTTACCGTACCTGAGGGAGCTGTGCTGCATTGGTTCTTGAGCCAGTCCCCAGTGATTCAGAAAATTCTTAGGATGTTCTGATCCTCCATGCAATAATCACCTTCCCTATTAATATGACCCAGATGTACCTAGTATTTCCAGATAAGCTTCTTGCAACTAGGACCCTAACCTATCAAACCATAGGTGGAACCAGATGCTCCCCAGTGCGTTTCCTCCTTTCTCAAAGGCTCTTGTTTTCAGTTTGTTTGAACTTGAATTTTCAGATTTGGTATCCCCCAGTTCTTGCAAATATGCTTGAGTCAAAGCTCATATGTATGAATCTTTGTTCTGGGACCTGCCTGGTAACCCAGGTGTCGTGTAGGAATGAAGTCCAGCCTATGAAGTCCAGCTCAGTGACCTAGGCTATGCTGCCTAGGAAGACATTCCTCTCAGGGGCTGTCCCAGTGTTCAAAGATCAACAGCTGTCCAAATCCCTTATTTCTGCACTCTCACCATCTGTGGACATCCCTTCTGTACCAGGCTAAGTACCTCATGCTGATTGTGATTGGAAAGAGAGGATGTAGTCACCTTGAGTGCTAAACCTCACTCTTCGCCAGCCTACCTCTAATGCTGTTTGCTAGGCAGATCTAGTCACAGGTGCTACTCCCCAGCTGCTTCGCTCTACTCAGGCGAGTGAGCTGTGTGCCGCTAACCACCAAATCCAAGACACAAGGTGGCACATTGTACACGGTGGTGCATCACAGTATCTCCACCCCTTCCTAAGAACATTTGCATTTCCAGCCACAGATGGATTTCTAAACAGAGATGGTCTGACTACTCGACTAATTTAGCAAAATGGTATAATGGAAGACCCAGACATGCAATTATAAACTCATGGTGGCTCGGTAAGCCTGGATTATGTCATAGGCGGCTTTGTGGCAGGCAGGCACGTGGACAGTCTTCAGAGCAGGAGCGGGAGAACTCAAGGCACATGTCTGCCCCTGACATTCACTGTTCTGTGACCTTGGGAAAGTCACTTATCCTTGTGAGGATTAATGAGTTAATCACAGGAGAAGTACTTTGAGATCATTGGCTGACAGGTGCTTATAAGTACAAAGTATTATTATTAAAATGTCACTGTGCGGGCTGCATTTGCTCTTGAGGGCACAGAGGCCGGAATGACAGCCCTGGGTGAGTGGATAAGGATTACGTAAAACAAAGAAGCAGAGTTCTGCCATGGAAAGTTCCTTCTGTTAACGCTAGTCCTCACCTCCACCCCCACCCAGGAATCTTCTGACTTATCTCTGAACAAAGGCAAGTTTTATTTTCCTAAAATAAACTGTGCAAAACAGTTTTAGCCAGAGGCTCTATGTCCATAGATCTTCCTGGTCCTTAGGATAGCCTTGGACGTAGAGGCCAGAAAAACTTACTTTAACATCTCCAATACCCCCACCTTTCTCCCAACAAACCCAGAAACTTTCCTCTGGCTTTTCTCATACATGAACAGAAATAAAATATAAAGAGAATTGGTAAGCCTGGGGTCTCAGACAGTAATAGTAGAAATTCAAACTCCCTCTGTTAATAAAATCTTCCATCTTCTGTTTTTCATTTTTCATTTATCTTTATTCCTAGAAAAAAGAAACATTCGAAGAAATAAAGTATTGTTTATGAAAAATCATAACACATAGTAGATACTCAACAAAATTGATGAATGAGTGTTTCATATTCAGTCAGTCTGGGTATCAAAATTCCAAGGCTTATCAAAATATTAAAAAATAAACAGATAGCTATTAAGTCCTAATCCTTTCTGATGCTCCCCTCAAAGAACGTCTTGTGTTTTAGGAGAGGCATGATTCAAGAAATTGATGAAACATGCTGAACCTTGAAGTATGTGGGAACATTTGCCTCAGGAAAAGGCATGCCTCTGTTAGGGGGGAGGGTTTCATGATGAAAAGATATTATCAGTGATGAGACAGCAGGAAACATGTAGTTGAGGAAGAGGAAAAAACAAGTCAGGGGACAAAACCTAGCAAATAAGGATTCAGAAAGGGTCTCAATGCACAAGAAACCAGGTGAGATTTACAAGGAGATCAAAGGTGGATTGGACTATACCTATTTGTTACCGATTACCAGGAGGATTGCTTCCAACTGAGGAGAGATAGAGGGGCCCCCCAGTGGTCTTTCTTAGCCCCAGTTGTGGGCCAGGGAGTCAGAGGGGGTTTAAAGTAGTTGGTGTTTTTTCGTTGTTGTTTTCTTAAAATGAGTACATTTTGGGCTCTATAAAAGGGACAGAGACACCCAGAGGCGTCCTTGCCTAGCATTGCAAATTTGTCCTTTCAAGACTCCTGGAAAACTATAGCCAGTTCTGGCCTGAAAAGAAAGTCCAGTTCCAAGGAGGAGGATGAAATCTTCTCCTCATTATTGGCTGTTACCTATGGTAAGGTCATCTTGTGGTAGATCAGACCATAATCGGGGATAGGGAGAGGGCAGGTTGCACAGCCCTGGAAAGTAACAAGGCTGGCCGCTGAGATTTGACATTGAGAACCAGGATGTTACCTGTGCAGTCTCAAGGTAGGACAGAGAAATAGTTCTTTATTAAGAAAAAAAAATTATTATTACTTTAGCAGCATTATTATTCTCTATGTAACTTTCCTTGGGAACATTTTAAGACTTCTCACAGAGAGAGACAACTACATGAGTGGATAGTAAGACACAGAAAAATACCCTCCTTTTATGAAATAAGTCTCCTCATCTCCTTATTGAAACCCCTCTGCATCCTCTTTATTCCTGTCTATCAACCAGGTGAACTCTCTGTTGACCTAGGTTCCCCACAAACCTCTAGGAACTTGTCTTTTTCAACCAACCTTTCTCTCCAAAAAGATCCCCTTCCTCATTATCATCTGAGCCTCATGTTCTCAACACTGTACTATGTGATTAACTAACTTCATCAGCTGATCTTTGCTAAGATATTAACAACCAGTAACACCTCACCTTCCTCATAGTGATTTTATTTTTAAAATCATTATCAGTGTATCTCTCCAAAGGGGAATACAATGTGGGCATCTTAGAAGCCCATGGAGGGCCAGTACAGCAGATATTTAAGGTAGACCTTGGCTTCTCAGCAACTACTATTGATAGAGGGACCACATTAGCAGGTACATGCCTTGAAAACTTTATAACCAACTCTCTTACAACACAGACATAGACTGAGTGCCGGAATAAATGACACTCGGAGACCACACAGTTGATCGGTAGCAGAGCTGGAACTCAAGCCCAAGCTCTGAATGTGACTGGAGCCACATCCACAGCACCAGGCTGTTCTGTAAATCCCATTCTATACCTCTCTTGCTGTGAGAGTGCACACAGAAAATGCTCAGTCTCTGGGTTTCTGTTTCACACCCTGTAAAACAGGAGTTGGATTAATGGATCTTTGAAAGGAGGGGCTCTTTCAGGTTTTCAAGGATTCTTATTCTATGTATGTGGAATCACACATATGCATTTTCCATTCATCTACATATATAGAGCCTGGGGAATTTGACTTCATCATTTCTTCAAGTTTCCCTATGCCATGATGCTTCACTACTGGTATAATGATCTTTAGCATGTCAATGATTCAAATACAAGGACATTTTCTTGGGCCTTCATTGTTTCAGAGTGAAATTGAAAGAGGGAATCCAGCTGTTTATATGCAATATGCAGCAATTATGAAGTTCATTTCCAGAAGCCACTGTAACCATGGCAACCTGTAATTCTGGAAGAATAGAGACAAGCTGTAGACTGACTTCCAGTGGGGCCAACTTTTAAACAGAGATGGCTCAGGAAAAGCTGATGAGGAGCCTGAGCTGTTTACTTTAAGTTAGAAGCGGTTTTTGAAAGCCAGACTCCCTTAATCCATAACTTCAGTCCTCCTTTAAAGTTCAGTAATCGGTGAAACTCAAATTTCTAGATTTGCCCGAGTCTGCCCTAGAGGGCTAAATAGTTCAAATGAAACAAGAGCCAGCATTGTATTGATGTTTATTTCATAGCACCTTAAACACCAAACTCAAAGTCATAACATCAAACTGACTGAACTTAAGCTAGTGTTGCAGGAACCTCCAGAAAGTTCAAATGAGAACCAGAGAACCCAGTCTCTTGATATACAATGTTTCTGAGTGCACAGTGACTTCTTTGATATTAAAAAAAAAAAAAAAATCAGATAAGACTCATGTTAGAATGGATGATTTTATGATATTTTGACCCCATCAGGCCAGAATGGAAGCAGAAATTGCCAGAGGGGTGGAGGGTGCTGTGGGGTGGGCAGCAAAAGGGCAGAGATATGGTCATTCTGAGTCAGAAATTATTTAAAACAATTTGGTCAGGTTACTGAGTTGATTTTCTTCTTATTACCCCATGTGTATCCCCTCTCACTAATAGTGTGACTTTCTGGATACTCAGAAAGGAAATGGGACAATGGGTAGCTAAGGGTCAAAACTTAAATACACACAACTGTGGAATGCACCCTGGGAAATTCATGGAGATGAAATGCTAAATGACTGCAACCCGTAAAGGCGCTGGAATTGGATTTTTGCTATTTCTGCCTCTTCTGACTCTGTCTTTGATCCCTGCTGGCAGCATGCTGGGCATGTGTGAATACCACAGCTCATAGATACTGTAGCTACCAGGAAAGTGAAAGGAAGCCTGGGCCTAACAGCTGTGAGTTTTCCTCTCTGAAATTTCCAGGGGAGTTAAAATCAGGGGTGCCCTCCAAACAGGTTGGGATGTATCCCTTCTGGTTGAGGGCATTGTTTTTCACTCATTTGCCTGATTGATGAGTAGACTGTCTTGCACACATCTGAAGCACCTGACAGGTGTGAATATATAGTCCCCAGGATGAGTTTACTCTCAGTCTTGGGGCAGCACCTAGACTTGGGAGGCAACTGGATAGATAGTATCCAGAAAGAAATTTAATTGTGTCAAGATATAAGCATAAAGGGAGGTTAGTGATAAGAGGTAAATATGTATAAGGCAAATGCATATAAGGATTTTCAAGCAGGTTTTGAGCCAGTTTTCCAGAGTACATTACGTGTAGGGCAAAAGGAAGACCTCCCATAATGATTTTGAGGCTCTTAGCTCCCATTTTGCCCTTGTGTGGACTCCTGCCAGCTGTGACTGTATTTGTCAAGAGTCCTATGCTCATTCTGCTTTGCTGTGGCTCTTCCTTCCATACCAGCTGGTTCTTGTACCCTCTTCTGAGTCCTAACTCTGAAGCTAAAGCTAGATCTGCTTATGGAAGGGAACACAGATTTGGAAACTGAGTGTCCTGGCTTTGCCCCTAACCTGCCAGACACAGAACAATTTACCTAACAATTCTATGTAATCTGTAAAGGGCTAATAATGAAACACTGCTTGTACAATTATTATATATAATATGCTGAGCACGGTGCCTAGCAGGGGCAGGTCTTCACTAATGGCAATGACATATATCTAACCCCTGTTGAGATAAGAATTCATGGGAATTATAGAACACTGCCTCCTCTACACTGCTGAAAAAAGGTAAGGCCAGGAGCCCAGAAAATCAGACTCAGAAAGCAAGGTCCTGGGGTAGGGTAATACCAGTCTCTCTCTGAAAAATGGGGCAGTAGATGACATTCCTTCACATAGAAAAGAAGAAAATGTAGCAAGCATGGTTTAATAAAAAGAACACAGCTTTTGGGCTCAGAAAGCTGGACTTAAATATGAGTTAGAAGAGCAGATGAGAAGAGTTAGTAGAGATGCTGGCTACATCTTGCTGGTGTGTCCTGGAGCAGGTCCATTAGGCGTAGTGGTCAGTGGAATGCTCTCTGCACAGGCGAGCTGGTGGGATGATCAGGGAGATACTGAAGGAGTGGTCACTGAAAACTGAAGTATCACTATCACAGAAAGAATACCAAAGAGAAGGTCAGAGTGAATAGGAAGCTTTTCATAAAGTAAATAAAATTTGAGGGGTTCCTTAAAGGAATAGTTGAAAAGAAAGGGGGTCAGTTATCTGGGTGAGTGGGGGGGGTTAAGTACAGGTCAGGGATGGGAGAGAACCTATGATGAATCAAGAAAGAGATCAGCAAAAAGATCAGTTTGGTTGAGATAGAAAGACCTTGTAAGAAATACTACTATAGAAGGCCAGGAAAATAGACTGAGGTCAGCTAGTGGAGGCTAAATATGTATTATTTTATTGGCAGTGGAGTACCATTAAAAATTGTGGAAGGAGATATAGAACTAATGTTTTGCATCTGCCCCTGCCAGTTCACATCAGACTCCATTATTCTCCTCCCAAGGTAACTCATGTGAACAACTTTATGAGGTGTACCCTTCCATGTTCATATGAACATAGGAATGTGTGTGTGTGCGTGTGCGTGCATGTGTACATTATATAGATACAAATACATAAATGGGTTGGATCACTATTAAAAATGGGATTGGGGTCTGCCTGGGTGGCTCAGTCGTTAAGTGCCTGCCTTTGGCTCAGGTCATGAACCCAGGGTTCTGGGATCGAGTCCCATATCAGGCTCCCTGCTCAGTGGAAAGCCTGCTTCTCCCTCTCCCTCTGCCTGCTGCTCCCCCTGCTTGTGTTCTCTCTCTCTGTCAAATAAATAAATAAAAATCTTTTAAAAAAATAAAAATAAAAATGGGATTATATGTACATGTTTTTGCATCTTTTTTTTCACTCATAGAAATCACTCAGTTAATCAACTCTTACACTGCTAATGTGCTAATTTATTCTAATATCTGTGTAATAGTCTATGGTGTGGATAGACCTTAAGTTATTCAACCATTTCTTATTTCTTGGTATCCCTTTTTCCCTTAAGGATTTTTTGTTTCTTGGATTGTTTTTCTGTTTCAAAGCTGTCTACAGCAAATAACCTTGTGCATATGCGTTTAAGTACTAGTGGATTTCATTTTATTAGATAGATTCCTATGAGTGGTATTGCTGGGTCAAAACATCTGTGCATTTTCAATTTTTATGGATTATGCTAGATTGCTTTCAAAAACTACCCATTGACATTTCTACATGCTGTATATGAAAGAAAAGTTTTTCCTTCATCCTTCTCAGCATTAGCTGTTTTTGTTCTTTTCATTTTTTTCCTAGTCATAAGGTGATGTCTCATTATAAGTTTAATTTGCATTTCCCCAAACCATTAGTGAATTTGAGCATCTTTTCATATGTTTCTCAGTCATTTATAATTTCTCTACTGCCAATTTCTTGTGCATAAACATTGTTCATTTTATGTCAGGCTATTTGTCTTTCTCTTGTCAGAAGATCTTGTATTTTAGAGACATTAACCTGGGCATGTGCTTGGCAGAATTGCCTGGAGGAGGAAGAGATGGAACGATCAGGAAACAATCACATTGTTCAGAAAATGAGGTGATATGAGCCTTCTTTAGGCTTGAGTCCTTGGCAGTGTAAAGGATAGGCTGGGAAAATGTTTTAAAAAAAGGAGCAACAGGACCAAGGCATTGATTGGATATGGCTGCAGTGAGGAGGGGGGAGGAGAGTGCAGTTATTTTGTGATTTGGCAAGTCTGATTGTTGGGAAATTGGTTATTGCATTTTAAAGATAGGGAATTCAGAGGAGGAACAAGAATTGTAGGAAAGAAGAGTTTAGTTTACAAATGAGATGAGTTTGAGGTGACTGTGAGTCATCTTGATGACAAGTAAACTTGCAAGACTAGAATTTGGGAGAAGGGTCAAAGATTGTCAAGCACATAAAAACACGAGGTGAAGAAGAATGAGACAGGAGGCAAATGGGGCAGAGATTTGGGTTTTCCCAGTTATGGGAAGCAGAAAGAGGCACAAAATCTTAGAGAATTAGCAGCCCAGTGTGTCCAAAAACATCCCAGACCATATCGGGTCACAGAGGGAGGCCACACAGAAATAGTGTTTGGGTTAGCAATTAGGCTTTAGAGTGGGTTACCAGATTTAATAAATAAAAATACAGGATGCTCAGTTAAGTTTGAATTTTAAGTAAGCAGTGAATAACATTTTAAGATAATTGTGCCCCATTTGATAAATTTGTCAATATTTAGAACATACTTAACCTGGAAATACTCAATGTTTGATACATACTTGTCTTAAAATATTCATTGTTCATCTGAAATTAAAATTGAATTGGGTATCTGTATTTTATCTGACAGTCCTACTTTGCAGCACATGAGGGCTCATATCTTTGCTCTACCAATGTCTTAGCTTTAGATTACCAAGTAATCATTCCACCATCTCTAAAGAAAAGGTATTCTTTGGGATCAGAAATCTTTTCATGGTGATATTCTGGGCAGTGAAATAACTGACATTCTCTTTACTAGCACTTTATTCATCTACAGTAATGCAATATTATTGATGTCCATTCATATCTTAGCCATTCTACCAGCAAATACTTATTGAGCATATGTCATATGTAAAAACAGGTGCTTCATGAAATGTTCATAATAATGACCCCAAAGTAACTTGGACACCATATACTGACTGCTAAACCCTCAAAGGTTTAAATTGTGCTCAAGAGGGCCACGTGGGTGGCACAGCGGTTAAGCATTCTGGGATCGAGCCCCACATCAGGCTCCTCCGTTATGAGCCTGCTTCTTCCTCTCCCACTCCCCCTGCTTGTGTTCCCTCTCTCGCTAGCTGTCTGTATCTCTGTCAAATAAATAAATAAAATCTTTTAAATAAATAAATAAATAAATTGTGCTCAAGAGATTTTAATTATTTAAATTTATTTTTTATATGTCATTTAAAAAGAATAGCTCTCCCATGTACTTATAGAGAGATTCTATTTGTCAGAATTTTGATTGTGATCTCAGTAAATGGTAATTGGAGGATACATTTTGGGTACTTTTATCTCTAATATATAATACATCATTTATTATCCCACAACTAGCTTATAATCTTCAAGGCTCATAGAGGTCTGATTTCCACTGCAAGCATTGGACAAAGTGGCTCTCTTTTCTTGAAATGTTTTATTACTAGTATTTATAGACTGCACACATGTGGATATTTTCATTTAGCCCTCACAACAAACTTTTGAAGGAGGGACTGTGATTATACTATTTTACAAATGAAACTAAGACAGAGACCTTGAGTTACTTACCAAGTTCCCACAGGAGGAAAGAGCTGAACATGGCCCAATCCTGTTGACTTTGCTCCAGGGCCCATGCTCATAGCTATACTGAATGATGGGCAGGAGACAGATGTTGGGACTGGAGAGCATAGTGTACTGTGATTAAAGGTATAGCTATAAACCGACTCTAAGGAAGGAGTGATGGATAGAACAGGGTGACATTCTAAAGAATTCAGTTCTTGGTTAGGATTCAGAGGAAGACTCTATTCTTAAAGGAAGCCTAGGACGTTAGTAAGAGAAACAATAGATGTGGGACTGTACCAGAACCTCTTCTGATGAACCACACTGCCTCCAAGACCCATCAACAAAGTCGAGTATGGTGGGCAGCAAAAATGAGTTGGGTCAGAGTTCATGGGAGCTGAAGCCTGTAGAGCTGACCTCAAGTCCTGGACCTGCTGCTGCCTGTGAAGGACTCTGAAAGGATAAAAATCATATAGGAGCACTGCATTTTGCAACCCCCCAACCTCCTGGGACTGGGAAGCTTTTCTGACATTTCAGATCCAAGGATGGACCATGGACTTCTGTTCCTCTTCTTGCCTGTAAAGACAAATGCATTTCATCAGTATTATTGTGGCAGACAAGACATAGAGAAGCAAACACTATAAAGACTGGCACATGAGCAGGTGTTGAAAAAAATGCATGTGGTGTAGATGCAGGTTATTATAAACTATGTTCATACTTAGAAGACTGAAATTTAATTTAGGATGAAAATTTGCAGTTAAAGCATCTTTAAATATCTTTAGTAGAATCCATTATGGTTCTGAAAAGCAATACAAAAAGCTAAAACAAAAAACAAAAATCTGGATCATTTTATAAATTTAAAAAATGTATTTGCACTATCACACATCTCAGTAGTGCCTATGTAGTAGGAAGAAGTTGGAGCTTTCAAATTTTGATAATCTAATTGAGTTCCTAATCCTTTATACCAGATCCCAATGCTTTTCTAAACAAAGTCTGTATGTCTCCAGGAAGAGTTATCATAAAGTAATGTAGAAGTAACTCTTATTCCCCCCAACTTCTCTTTATGCCCTGCCAGTCAATTCCATATCTTTTCTACTCCATTTCAGTTTGATGGTTTATAATAGTCAACTATCTACCTAATGTTTCCACAAATTGGTAATCCTTATTAAAGGGCACCTTAGCTAAGTAGACACCTGGTGATGGAGGAAATTTCTGCTCTATTGGCATTAACAAATAGAACATCATTCAGCAAAGGGTGAGAAAAGCACATGGAAGCCCATCAGGGAGCAAGTGAATGATGGGCAGGAGACAGATGTTGGGACTGGAGAGCATAGTGTACTGTGATTAAAGGTTAGGGATGGTTAAGTTAGGCAACCTGGCTGCTCTTGAGCTAAGAGGGGATTGTGGGGTCAAGAATAGGTGACCTAGGGACACCTGGGTGGCTCAGTTGGTTAAGCAGCTGCCTTCGGCTTGGGTCATAATCCCAGGGTCCTGGAATTGAGTCCTGCATCAGGCTCCTTGCTCAGTGGGGAGCCTTCTTCTCCCTCTGTCTGCCTGCAGCTCCCCCTGCTTGTGCTCTCTCTCTCTCTAAATAAAATCTAAAAAGAAAAAGAAAAAGAATAGGTGACCTACTGGACACTTACCTCTCTCTTCTCTAAACTGTGCTGAATTTTATCTTTCATTCAGCAATATTTATAGAATATGGGCCAGGAAATGTTCCAAGGTCTGGGGACACAACAGTCAACAGAACAGATAATAATTCCTGCCTTTATGGAATATTCATTATAATGCATATGAAGATAAATTCTTGACACATCACAATTCTCTCTAGAAACAAAAGAGTGTTTAAAAATCACTTGTATATAAATGCTTTTTCTAAAAAACTAAGATGGACAGGTAGTTATTGCTATCATATTGGTATTGTCATGCCCAATACTATACCCAAAGTATTTGGCTTCTGCTGCCAAAGAACTTAACTCTAGAGCTGCAAAGCTAAAAGCCAAAATGGATACTTGCTGAAAGAAAACTTTTTTTTTTTTTTTTTTTTTTTTTTTTTTTTACCTCTTAAGTTTCTATCCATAAGTAGAAGCAACACGAGGGGGGAAATTATCAGAAAAAAGATACACACACATACACATTCTCTTGGCTCTCAACATATATCTTTTTAAAAATATGCAATTTATTTTTACAAAGTATCTGAGTTAGGTAAGGAGATGAGGAGCATTCATAGTCTTCCCTTCTCTTTTTTTAACAGGTCTTATGGTCTTGGGAAATAATGGTCTTGGGTTGGGGGAGTGGGAGGGTCATGATGAATAACCAGAGGAGGCATAAATAAATGGAAAGATGGAAATTAGAGCTCATGGGTGACTTAAACACTCCTCCGATCCCTCACCTTACATATAAGGAAACTGAGGCTGAGAGTGATTATCGTAACTGATCTAACACCCGCAAAGCTAATTTGTAGCAGGTTTGGGGAAAAAATCAACCTCCTTTGACCCTTGGTCCAGGGTCTTCTCAATTATACCACATTCTCCCTCCTATTAAAGAGAGATCACCTATGTATCATGCTCACGTTAGTAGGAATATATTTCAGAGCCAAGGCAGGAAGCCAAGGCAGGTGCATTGAAAACTGCTAGCTGTAGAAGATGATTAAGGAGCCAGCCATCAGGCCATCTGACCCAAGTGCCTATCCATAAGGGCCCTAAATTAACCACTATAAATAACCAATGGAGAAAATTGTATTTATGAGGGAAAAGCCTAAATGAAATATCAAAAGATATTTTGACAAGCAGCCTGAGTGTATACTCCAAGAGGAGACCCCTGTGGAACATGCTCCCAAACTTACAGGTGGCTAGACTGCCTTCCAGGGGCTTGTTCTGCTGGTAGAGCCCATGCCTTGTTGTGCCACTTAACTTTCACTCCAAATAAAAGATAAGCCAGTATGCGGAGACTGTATCTTGAAAGAAGACCAATGTGTTGGTTTGTCTGGCTAACCACATGGTAACTGACTGTCTTTTCTAAGAATCTAGCTACCAAGGATAGAAAAGTGGTACTGCAGAGAAGATCACTTGTACTGAATGTCCACACCCTGAGGCTGACCAGAACGAACAATTGTCTCTTATTATTCAGAACCCTCTGGCCTCCAACATACTTTTTTCTGGTTCTCAGGTGCCTGCCAGTAAGTTTCAGTTCCCAAAGCAAGATCATTCTTTCAGCACAATTAAGAGAAGGATTATATGGTGTCAACTGACAAGGAAGAGAGAATGGTTTAACTTTCTTAAATTCATACCTTAAATGAGCAGATGAATCAGGGACTCAGAAAGGCTGTGTGTTTGCCTCAGATTTGCGTAGATGCCCTGTGCCTCTCCTCCTGTGCCCTTCTACTCTGTGTTCTCTGAGGTAACCATCTCTCTCTCTTTTTTTTTCTAAACTATAAAGAAGCTGTATTCTCTTTGGACTACTTATACACATAGACATGTACACTGTGATGTTTGGATTTAAAATAGGCCCTGAGAGTTCACATTTTGATAAATTATAAAATGGCTTTCCTGCTTGCCTATTGAGTTTCCGTTTTGAAAGTAAAAAATAAAAATAAGAGATGATAACTATCAATATATTTTATGGGTCGAGTATCATGTACAACTTTGTGTTTATAAGAATCAAACAAAAACTTATCAATAGTATGTCTCTAGGAAAAATTCCAAACTTTTATCAAGTTCTCATCTGACCCACCTTTTTTCCATTGCCCATTGCCTGCCTGGCTTCTACACCTTTCTTCTTCCAGAGAAGAATTTTGCTGTGGTTAGAGAAGGATGCATATTATCCCCTCACTTCAAACATTGGCCCTACTTAGCCTAAGCCAATCCTATGCCCCTTGCCTTGGTGGTCTGTTCAGGGATGGACAAGTGACCTAAAATAATTCAGTATGAGTAAGGAAAAGAGAAGTCCTTTTCCCCCCTGACATGAACATGAAATAAAGTGGCTTAGTCTGGTAGAAGAAATTCTGATGCAACCACAAAGAGAGCCAGTCCTGAGCTGAAGCCAGCACCTTGGATATCAGAACAGAGAGATTAAAAAAAAAAAAAAAAATGACTTTCGACTTGTTTCTTGGATACATCATCAATTAGCTGCTAGATCAACTTTTTCTTGAAACCTGGAAAACTGCACTTCTCAATACATCAATAAATTGTTTTGTTTTCTTTTGTTTTTAAATCAGTGCTAAGTTTTAATGTTCACTTCCCTTGCAAGCAAAAGAACCTTAAGGTGTTGTTGCCCACTCAAGATCTATTCAGTAAATATGTGCTGGTTTACCAGTTGCAATACTTTTTACATCCAGAGCACGCATAATTTTCTACATGTAGAAAAAGAGCAAAACACATGCTATTCTACGTGATAGACATGCCACATTTATATTAGAGTGTTCACTGAAAGATAATGACTACACCTCCTATTTTTCTGGAACCTGATTCCTGAATCTATGTTCTTCCTTTTCCCCTTTCTTTAATTTAATTTTTAAAGTTAATTCCTCAAATGTTAATGACATATGTTGGCCCATAACAAAATGTCCTTCTTTCCTCCAGACTACATTGTTACCCCTGACTATAATAACCTCAATCTTGTCTGCACCGAATTGCCAGGCTCTTGCCTCGTTTTATTTTCCTTCTGTAGTTGCATTCTTAGTGGCCCCTGCTCCCATGACACGATGATGAGTTTGGGATCATTCACGGTGTTTAAACCTTTCAGGAACATTTTCCACTTGAAGAATCCTCTTAAAGTGAATATACATCATTGAGCACGATTATCCAGGCTTAGAAGAACAATACACAGAACAATATGGCCTCTGTGGAATTTGCTGGCAATCTTGCCCAAGAATCTCTGTTCACATTTTCAATTCAGTTTTAGATTTGTTGTTGATTGAATACCTTGTCCTTCTCTTCTATATCTTGGAATCAAAATCTCAGGACTGAAAGGGACTTTAAAGATCATTTAAACCAGTGCTTCTCAATCTGGTTTGGGATCACACTTTGGAATCCATCAGTCTAAACCAATAGATAATAAGGGATTAAGCACACATACTCAGACCTCACTCTTAGAGAACATGTCAAGTTTTAAAAGATTCCCAAAAGACTCTAATATGTATTCTGATTTGAAAATCACAGAAGAATCAGTTTAAAAATCATTTAGAGTTTTTAATTCATTTTATAATTTCTATATCTGACTATACATGAATGGCCTCAGTAATAGGTAATTTGCTACCTTTTAAGGAAATCCACTGAAGCTATGGACAGTTATTTTAGAAACATGTGTCTTGAATTGAGCCTGTAATCTATCTTTTGGTAACCACCAACCATTAATTTTAATTCTACTCCTCAGAAACTATATAGAAGTCAATTCCCTTCCACATGCCATCCTTCCGAATATAGAAAGAGAACTATTATTGCCCCCGGCCACATTGTTCAGTCTTTTCTTCTCCAGAAGAAATAGCTCTATCTCCTTCACCATTTACATCATGGTTTCAAGTGCCCTTACCATCACACTCATCTTCATCCTCTAAACTTCCAACCTTGTTTTCTGTACAAGCCATTGTTCTTGGATAGTGGCGAAAAAAATAGAGGGGATTAACAATTATATATGAATTTAAGTCTTTGGGCCTGAAATGATATGTGACATTCTAATCCCCATGATCTGTGAATGTTACCTTATTTGGAAAAGAGATCTTTGCAGATGTAATGAAATTTAAAGATCATGAGATAAAGATACCATCTTGGATTAGGCTAGGTGGGCCCTAAATCCAATGATAAGTGTTCTTATCAAATACACACAAAAGAAGACAAGGCATATGAAGATGAAGGCAGAGATTGAAGTGATACAGCAATAAACCAAGAATACTAAGGAGCCGGAGTTGGAAAAGGCAAAGAACAGATTCTTTCCTTGGGTTCTGGGAAAGCACCACTTTACCAACACCTCAATTTCCAAGTTCTAGGCTCCAGAACTATAAGAGGATAAATATGTCTCATTTTAAACCACCAAGTTTGTGATAATTTGTTATGGCAGACCTAGTAAACTAATGCAGGTCTTAATATCTAAAACGTAGGGGATAGAAATACTTAATGACATCATTAATCACTTTTTTTTTTCTATAAGAAGTTTTGATCAGGTAATGAAACAGTTTAAAACAAGGTGCAAAAAAAATTCTTGATATCCAGAATATAAAGCTAATTTTTACCAGGTAAATGATGTCAGATTTATTAATCTTTGTTTCTATTTGAAACTAGACTGATGATAAAGCTCTTAATATGGTGAAAGAGCAGGATTATCAGCACAGATTAAAAAAAAAAAAAAAGATTCCTAGGAAGCACCATAAGTCACATACAAAATTTATAAGCTTTACGTTTTTTTCCTTGAGAGGATTACTAGCCATTCAAGTAAGGGGAAGGCTATAGATAGGATTTATTTTGATTTCTGGCAGGCATTTGGCAAAGTCACATACTATTTGGGGAAAAATGCAGGAAGGTGAACTGGATGATAGTAGAATTCATTATGTGATTTACAGAAGATGAAAATGTTAATTAACGGTTCAGTGGCAAGCAAGAAAGGAAACTTCAGGGATGCCAATGTCCTGTACTTTGAACTTATCCTCTCCCACTATGTTTTGGTGATGAAGATAGACTGAGGTCTTTCTGATTATGAAATCTATGGAGAATGCAACAGTTACCACATATACTGGAAAACATTTTAGGACCAAAACATATTAATAGGTTTAAAGAGTATATCTCCATTGTTTTTTCAGAATCCAACATCACCAGAGATGTTTTCTGGGCTTTCATGGCATGTATGGGGTGAAGTTCACTTTAGTTACAGCTAGGTGTTGGGCTTTTATCCCAGCCATACACAGAGCAGTTCTTCTTTTATTTATTATATAGGGGTGCTGCATGGCATTTCTGCTAAACAAATATGTATGAAAAATTAAAGGACAGAACTGACCCAAAGCAAACTTAAGAAATTTAATAAAACTATAAAGATTTAGATTTAGCCATATATTTAATGAACACTGTTGGAGGAGGTCATCCAGCTGATGTGACCTCCAGTTGACTCATGAGTTGGCCCTGAGCATTTGGAGGCTCCTAGCTGCCTCCCCTGTCCTAGAATGTACATTTCTCCCACCATTCCCACATGGGAGATATTTTCAAGGATACAGCCTTGAGAGAACAATGTTGCTGGAACCATTTGGATGAAACACTGCAACTAAATCCAGTTAAGGCCTCTATATAAACTTTTAAGATTCTGGCAGGCAATGAAGAGATCCACCCATCTTGTGGCTACCTAATATCAGCCTCATATGTAAGTTCTTTTTCTGTTACACTTGTCACTTAGTTCTGCTGCTTTCTTTGGCCTCTCCTTGCCCTCTGTGTGCAGGGGACGCTTTGGAAACCAATAAACACTTAACAAAACATTTACTATGTGTCAGGCATTGTTCTATGCATTTTACAAGTTGTAACTTACTACATTTTCACTGCAATGAAAGGTAGGTACTATAATTACCCTCCTTTTACTAAGGAAACTGACACAGAGAGGTCAAGTAATTTGTCTATGGTCACACCACTGATAAGATCACTTGAGTAGTGGCTTCCTTTTGGTTAAACAGTATCCTTTGTTGGCTCTTAAATATATTATAGGAACACAAGAAAGAGAATAGTTGACTTTTTAGACCAGGTCTGTGGTGATGATGGTGCTGTGCTACTTCCATTCTAGAACATATTGTCAAGTTTGAAAAACTAAACTTCATAGGAGATATTCATTTACACACTGAAGCTCTTTCAAATGACAGCATCCAGAGCAGTGACTGGTAAGTAAGTTAAGCTATATCTGGGGTTCTTGACTATAACAGGAATGTTGAGTCTGAATCAGAAAAAAAAAAAAAAAAAAATGCAAAGGCAAATAAAAACAACATGTGCAAATATTTGATAGACTAAAGGTGGAATAGTAATTAGACACATCCTGTGCTGTGAGAAAGCAGAAATTAATCTGATGGGCAAAATTTTAAGGAGAATGTAACCAGTAGAGCTCTCCTAGAACTATTACAAGGCAGCGGATTCTGAGCCACACATTTTATGTTAGTGAAAATTGGTGACCTACTGTTGGAATTGTAGTGGGAAAGTTTTCAGTATTGTGTAGGAAGCTGGATTAGATAATCTGTAGGTTTCCTTTCAGATATTAGATTCTATATTTCTGTGTTTATTTTTATGCAGACATGCTGAGAAATTGACATAGCAATCAATGAGAGTTTTTGCTTGAATAAATATTTCAAAGTCAAGCCCATGTTTCTCAGGCTTTCTATTGTATTTCCTTTCTCCACCACTTTCCAAATGTGTATTTCAAAACTGAAAGAAATCCACAAAAGCAATTTCTTTCTAATTGCATAATTGCTACATTTTGGTATAGCACTAGTGGAAAAAAAAATGGCTTGACATTCTGAGATTTCAATAAAAATTTACTTAATAAAGAATCCAGACTCAAATAACTGTTTACTTATAAACTGGAATTTACTGAAAACCTCAAACACTGTTTCCCCTTTACTACTGCCACATAATTAAATAATTTCACAATTAATTACTTTCAGGAGAGATAATTTGTTTTCATTAAAATATGTAAATATGCATCCCTTGCTGTGCTTTTTTTTTCTTAATGTTTTTTCACCCACTGTTGTGATGGTGCTCCATGATAAAGGGTTTCACTGTAGGCTTCAAATCGCAGCCTGGAGATTTATCCATCAGCCCTAGAGAGCACTTTCCCCCACAACATTGTTTCCTCTGCCCCAGCTAGCCACAGTACAATTTCAGAGCAACCACAAAGGTTAATGTTTCACTCTCTATTCCTGCGTTTTTGTTCTGTAGTCTTCACTTTTTGAGGCTCCAGTTTATCTTATGACATCATTGATAAGTTAATATGTTGGATTCAAGAAAATCTAAAGAACCAATCCAGCAGGGGTAAGGGGAGAAACCACACATACACACACACACACAAAAAAAAACAAAAACAAAAAAACCCACTACCACCACGACCACACACAAAACTTTGCATTTTAGATTATTTAGACAAGATTGGGATCAAAAAGGATCTAGTGACATCAAACCGACAGACATCAGGTACCCACTATGTTCAGGGCACTGTGTGTACAATTGTGAAGCATGAAACATGCAACTAGAAAAAGTCCCTTTAAAGGGATTTGTATTTCTTATCAAAACCAAATATACGATTTGCTGGTTTTGCACTAGAGAGTATGTTTANAGGGAAAGGCAATAGAATAAAGCAGTTTTCGCTATATATCTGAGTATCACCTTAAAGTAATGCTACAATCATCACATCAAATTATGGAAGGCAGAGCAAAAAGCAAAATTTCTCTTGGCTCACCCCTGCCTAATGAGACAAATTATGGTATTCAAAAAGACTACTAATGGATGCCGTAAAGGCAATAAACATGGGGAGTACAAGTGGCCTAAACCCAGAGATTCAAGTTAAAAATTCAGCTCTTACTATAGAGTGATTACTCGCAGTGGCTGCAGATCCTGTCCATCGCACCTGCTGCCTGAGAAATGTTTGCCTCTGAAGAGTCAAAGTTACTTTCTAGGCATTCTTTTTCAGGCTTTTTAGCTCATCTAGATATCAGTTGATTAAAGAAGAGACAGAGGTGGGGGCGCCTGGGTGGCTCAGTGTGTTGGGCAAACCAGGTCTTGGTTTCAGGGTCTTGGTTGGTCTCAGGGTTGTGAGTTCAGACCTGGTGCTGGGCTCCACGTTCAGTGTGGAGCCTACTTTAAAAAAAGGGTGGGGCTTCTGGGTGGCTCAGTTGGTTAAGTGTCTACGTTTGGCTCAGGTCATGATCCCAGCATCCTGAGTTGGAGCCCTGAATCCGGCTCCCTGCTCAGCGGTGAGCCTGCTTCTCCCTCTTCCTCTGCTGCTCCCCCTGCTTGTGCTCTCTCTCTCTCAAATAAATAAATAAAATCTTTCAAAAAAAAAAAAAAAAAAAGAGAGAGAGACAGAGACAGAGGTCCAAGGGGTATATAGTACCATCACTAAAGACATGTTCAGGTGTATATATAGTAGATACAGGACACTTATCTTTTTCTTGGAAACCACCTCTCTTGGTTTTTATTTTAAGGAAAGAGATGGCTTCTTGGTGGGCTTGCTACTTACTCCTTAAACATATACATACATGCAAACTTTAGAGAGAAACATTTCTCCAGGAAATAAAATAATCTTTGTTTTTGTGAGGCTTTCTTCTTGGATGATTGATTACACTCCATTGGTAAAAGTGGCTTAGCTATTGGCTATTCTACACTGGAATCACAGCTTTCTGACCTTTATTTTTTTTGTGCCCACAAAAATAATTCTCTAAAATTGAAAAGGAAGGGTAAATTGAAATACAAATGTAATAAAATAGTATTTGATCAAAAAGATAAGAATCTTCAAAAGGAATTAAGTATCATTCATATAGAGAGGTTTATTATTATCAGGTGTTGAAATGACTATACATTACCCAAAACTGAATTTTTATAGAGATTTTGTTTTTAAGAAGAACTGGCCATATTAGACAGGGGGAAACATGGTATTAGAAAGGATGCAATACTTCTAAGTGCAAAACAAGTTACATAAAGACTTTTAGCTTCTCTCTCTCTCTCTCTCTCTTTTTTTTTTTTTTTTTTTTTTTTTTTTTGGTTTACATGGAACTATTTTTAAGGAGCCTAATCATTTGGTATTTTCTAATTTGTTTTCCAAGGCCCCTTTCCAGGGTTAAGCCCTCTATCCCCAGGCCTTTAAAATGAAATGCTAACAGACCATTAACTGCAGTGGCACTCAGAGGCCTCTCCATTAGAGCCTCTGCTTTGTTAATTAAAGACACGCCATCAAGGCTGCAAGGGTCTGAATCATGACCTACCTTTTGAGATCAGTTTGCAAATGTCTCTTGGCTACTTAATGTGCAACTTAACTTTCAAATAAAAGCCAAGAAATAATGAAAACCTTTCTCTTTCCACAACATCTACAAGAATATATAGTGTATCTGAAAATGGAACAAAGAGGAGCCTCATTTATCTCCTATCATTAAAGAAGATAATGCTATGAGATAAATGGTTCTGGAAAAAGGAAGCAGCCTTTCTCTGTTAATTATTTGAATGGGAATATCTCATACTATAGCATACTATACGTTTCCTATATTTTTAGTCATTCCTTTTTGTTGTGAAATAAAACATTTATAGAATGCACAAAATACAAATGTATACTTCAATAAAATATCATAAACATAGTCTTCTCTAACAAGCCCCCTTCCCTGCCATTCAGGACATAGAGCAATCCCAGCAAAACTCCTGAAAGGAATTTCTACTCTGACTTGTATGGTAATCACGTCCTTACTGTTATTATTTTATTTTGACCACTTAGTTATGCAATAAAAAAAAAAAAAACCTGTTACTGTTTGTCAATTTCTTTAATATTTAATAAAAGTATTCAGAGATGGGGCACCTAGATGGCTCAGTCAGTTAAGCATCTGCCTTCTGCTCAGGTTGTGATCCCAGGGTCCTGGGATAGAGCCCTGCATTGGTCTCCCTATTCAGAGATTAAGGATTTATTTTGCCTAATTTCTTTTAGTCCGCATTATGATTTTTGAATTTCTCTTATTGTTGTATATAATTGTACTTAATTCTTTTCTTTTCTGTATAGTGCTCCATCATATGAACATATCACAATTTATTTGCCCATAATACCACCGGTGAACATTTTGTTTCCAAGTTCTGTCTATTAAAACACTGTTCTTAATAAACATTTTTGTTTATGTACCTGGTATGCATGCATATGTTATTCTAGTATGTATATCTGTGGGTGGAATTGCTCATTTGCAGACTAGATACTGAAAAATGGTTTTCCAATGAGGTTATAGGAATTTATAGCAATTACTAACAGTGCATGAGTCTTCCATTGCAACATATTCTAGTCAACTTTTGGTATTTTCACATTTCTTCATTTTATCTACTCTGGCTGGTGAACAGTGGTATCTCATCATGGAAATTGCATTTCCATTGTTATTATTGAATTGGAACAGCCTTTCATATATTTATTGATCATTCAGATCTTTTGTTGAATGTTTGTTCAAGTCTTTTGTCTATTTTTCTATTGATCTGCCCATCTGTTTTATTGGTTTGTACACATTCTTTCTAGATTTTGGGTGAGGCTTTTCAAGGTATACATATTACAATTTTTTTTTTTTTTTTTTTTTTTTTTTTTTTTTTTTTTTACTTTATGTTGCTTAACATTTACTCTCTTAAAGGTGTCTTTTGGTAAGCTAAAGTTCTTAACTTTCATGTAGTCAAATTTCTTAATTTTTTAAATATGTTTAGTGTTTTGGGCATCTTTTTTAAGCTAGTTTTCCATCCTGGATCTCTTATTTTATTTTGTAAAAGACTTCTTATGTTGTTTTCTAAAAGCTTCTTTTTTTGGTTTACATGGTTGGGTCTGTAATCTACAAGGAAGTGATTTTTTTATTGATGTGAAATACAAAGAGAGTTTCTGAATATTATTTTTTCATATATAAACATTTAATTTCCCTAGCAATATTTATTGAAAGTGCTGTTCTTCTTCTGTACCATGTCACTTTGTCAAAAATCAAAAGTTCATATGTGCATGGTTTTTTAACAGTCATGCTATATTATTTGTCTATACAACAATACCACACTATCTTAGCTACTATACATCAAGTGTTTTCACATTATTCTTCTACCATGTCTTGGCCCTTTACATTTTTCATGCAAATTTCAAAATCAGTCTTTTGTGTGCCAAAAATAAAGTCATGTCGGAACTTTGATTGGAGATTGCACAGAATTTGAATAAAATTAGCATGTGGATAGCATTGTCTTCCAATCTCTGATCATATCATAGTTCTCCATTTATCTAGGTTTTTGCTAATATCTCTCATTTTTAGGTATTCTTATTAATGGCCTTGTAAATATTTCATTAGCCTTATTCCTAGGTAATTGAATTTTTGAGCTATAAAATGACATATATATGTATAGATAGGTAGTTATTTAATTTTATTTTTTAAAATACTTTCATTGATATTTAAAAATGAAGTTGACTTTTATATTTTGAGTTTATACCCAGCAATCATGCCATATTATTGTATTGATTCCAATAGTTTATCCATAGATTCTTTTGGATTTTCTACTTGTAACATTATATCATCTGTGGATATCATTTGTGAATAATGACAATTTTCTCTTCCCCAAAAACCCAATTTTATAACATTTGTCTGTCTGTCCATCAATCAATCTATCTATCATCCATCTATTTATCATCTACCCATTAATGTATTACCGTATGTATTGGCTAGGGTTTCTCTAGTCACAAAAGTGATAGAAGTAGACATATTTTTCTTAACCTCAAGCTCAAGGGGAAAGCATTCCACATTTTACCAGGAGTCATAAAGTTGATTGTGTTTTTAGGTAGCCTATATCAGACTGTGTTAATTCTCATTCTTCCTCCTATTCCTAGTTTCCTATGTATTTAAAGCATGACTGAATGTTGAATTGTATTGAAAACATTTTCTTCATCTATTGAGGTAGCTGTTTTATTTTTCTCCCATAACCTGTTAATATAGGTAATTGCATATCTAATGTTAAACCACACTCACCTTCTTGGTAAACCCACATTGGTGATGATATGTATCAAGTTTTCTCTTGCTGCATTCAGTTTGCTAAGTGCACCTGAAATTTTTGCATATGAATTTTCATTCATATAATTTTCCTATAATTTTCTTTTTTTATATTCTCCCTGTCTAAGGGAGAATATAGTATCAAGGTCATATAAGACTTATATAATAGGTAGGACGTATTCCATCTTTTTCTATATTCTGAAGAACAGGTATATGATTGGAACTCTTTCTTTCTTAAATGTTTGTTAGAAACTACTTGTAAAGCCATCTAGATGGTTTTCTTTGGAAGACTTTTTAATTACTGAGTCAGTTGTTTTAATGGTCATAGGACAACTACTCTTTGTTCCACTATACTGTTTTTTTTTTCTAGAAATCTGTCCATTTTAGCTGGATTTCTAAAAATGTTGGGGTTTTTTTTCATAATACTCCTTTGTTTAATAGTCAGCAGCATCTGTGGTGATTTTTTCAGTCCCAATACTATTTTTATGCCTTTTTTTTCTCCGTTGGTATTTGTCAATTATGTCTTTGCAGAGAGCCAACTTTTTCTTTGCTAATTCAGTCTTTTTCATTATGATTTCTCTCTATTTCATATAACTGTTTTATCATTTAGTTTGCTCGAGTTTATTTACATCGTGTTGCCATTCTTTTTCTAATTTATTGAGAATGGACACTTAGGTCATTAATTTAACAACATTTCCTTCCTATGAATGGATTAGAGGCTTTACTTATCATAGCCAAAACCCCAAAACAATTAAAATACCCATAAACAGGAGATGCAATGAGCATATCCTGGCATAGTCACACAATGGAGTATTACTCAACATTGAAAAGAGTGAACTACTGATACCTACAGCAGTGTGCATGAACATCAAACAAATTAAGCTGAATGAAAGAAACCAGACAAGAACCAGAATAGATACATGTGATTTTATTGATATGAAGTTCATGAACAGGCTAAACTAACCTGAGGTGTTAGGAATCAAGGCAAAAGTTGCCCATCAAATGTTCCCCTATCTTGATTGTGGTGGTGGTTGTAAGGATTTATACAATTATCGCAACTCATTGAAGTTTACATTTGAAGTTAGTGTCTGGCAGTGTAAGAAATATTTTACCTCCATAAAATTATTTATAAATAAAGAACATAAATTATATATTATATTGTAGTAATGTGATGCCCATGAGAGTTACTCCAATGTGTAATGCTGTCTGCTCTCGTTTGTAACTTTTTATCAATATTAAGGCACTGCCCTTTATCTTAACTTGTTGTTTTTGATTTGCGATGCAGTAGGAAATAGGAACTTAGGTATGGGAATTTAGGTGAAAGAGTTTCAGGGTCTGAATGGCTTTCTTGTGTATAAAATTAGTGGATTTTAGTAAATGAATGATTTTTTGTATTATTTAATGAATTATAGTTCCTACTTGCTAATATATAGATTATTTATTGTGATCCAGAAAAGTATGATTGTCTAATAAGATGGACAGTTGAATCACTACACATCTGCCAATGTGCCCATAGGAAATGCTTGTTTCGTTTAATAAAAAAAAAAAAATTGCATAAATAAGGCTGGGTATCATGTGTCTAAGATGGTTTGAAAACATTCAGCAGACTGGAAGATTTGGTTTTCTAATCTCTTAGATACTTTTAACACCTTTTCTGGTCTCTTCCAGGTCAAGATCTGTGCCTCAATTCCCAACTCCTAATTCAATAGGAGAACGTCCTGAGGTCCGCATCAGATATGACTGGATATTTATTTTCATCTTCATCGAGACATTTGTCTGCTTCAAGGTACTTTAGCAGTTCTATTTGTCTCCTAGGTGGCCTTGTCTCTTAAGAGATGTTTGTGTTGGGGTCTCTGAGGTTACAGAGAAGGCCAGAACCAATTCTTTGATCTGTTTTGTATTTCTGTACTCTGGCACACCAGTGCCAAGTTGGCGTCGTTGTGATTCTGGTTTCAAAATGTAGGTTAGTACTCTGGGTTTTTTGGCTTGTTGGTTTGTTTTTGACAGTTTCCTTTATGTAAAGGGCTCTGAGTTTGAACTTGCCTTAACAACTCCTTTCTCCAGCCCTGGAGTCCAATTCTAGCCTTCTGGAATAGAATCCAACAACTGCACTTTATAGTAAGTCAGCAATTTCTTAGCTTATACTGTATCCCAAGTGCTGATATGACCTTGCCATTTTACCTCTCTGAGACAAAATTTCCAAGAGAGGAAACTGAATAAAATAATCGTTATGGTAACTTCTTTCACAGCCATGTACCTTCTGTACCCTAAAGGTTCTTGCAGGTGGAATGGGCTCTTGGAAGCTCTCCTGTCCAGCCCTAGCCTAAGGTTAAACCTGGCTAAGAACACGAGAAATTAGATTCATTTGCTGTGAAGGGATTTCCACATGTCAGCATTTTCTGTTACTTTGTCATTGACTTCTAAGGCATTCCCAGAATGATTTGTTTTTTTCTTGAGCAAAGAAGAAAAATGAAAATAGGAAAGAAAAAAAAAAAGCACCTTGATATTCATTATTATGCAGCTTTTGCTTTGCAAAACACAATTTATAGCCAAAAGTCTCCTTTTTTGTATTACGTGCAACTTCAGATGTCCGATGTTAAACAGAAAGTGCTATAAAAATGTCTGTCCTTATTCAGAAAGATTCAGACGCTTGACAATAATGTGAGAAACAGTTATACATGTAACCTTGGTGCCACTTTCATGGAATATGTATTTGTGAATGATTCTATTCTTAGCCCAGTTTTGCGGTTGTATTATTTCCAGTTGTGGATGCTGGGACTGTGGTAGCACATCTTCCTCCAGGGGCTTACATTTCATTGTCACTGTTTTACCTCCCGTCTCTCCTTGCATCTACCCACATCCTGCTTTCACTTTGCTTCAAGTCTCTTGATTCTCTTTTATATTGTAATATATATCGTATGTAACAGTAATGTTAAGTGGTTTAAATAGATGTAAGTTGTAATCTGTTTTTAAAATCTGGTTGATCAGATAGCTCTTGACTGGTTCTGATTTCACAAACAGAAAAAGAGAGTCGGCTATTAAAAAAAGGTATTTTGGGGATGAAAAGGGAAATTTGAATATGAACTATTAGACTATATGAGGGTATTATCATTACTTTTGCTAAGTGATTGTGATATTATGATTTTTTAGGAGAATGTCTTTAGTTTTTATAGAGGCATGCTGAAATATTTATTAGTAAAGTGTTAGGTTTTCTGAAATGTATTTTAACATTATTTATAAAGAGAGAGAAAAACACAGATTGGCCAAGTATTAATAACTGTATAATTTAAGTGGTAGATATGTCTGTCCATTATACTATTCTTTCCACTTTTCTATTTTATTTGAAAATATTCTACCAAAAAAAATCAGGGTTGGGGGAAGCCACATAACTGAATCACTTATTCCCTTATAGATCTTGAGAATTTTGACTGGCACCAGCTAAATCAAAGTGGTCCTTCAGGTAGTCCAAAAGGGATTGTTTTCCAAAAGAAAAGAAAACTAACTCTAAGATCTATAAACCAAAGGGAAAGAGTAATGATGCCAGTGTACTAGACCTCAGAAGTCACTAGTGGCCTGAATTGGACCCTCAAGTGTAGCTTCTTTGGTCTGCTTAATATCCATAAAATATTTGCATCCAAATCCCAATCCCAGTGTGTTACATATACATTGTGATTGCTGGTTCTTTCTGATGAATTGTCCCATGTATCATTATGAAATATTCCTTCTTGTCTCTACTAAGAGTCTGTTTTGCAGTTTACTTTGTCTGATATTAATTTAGCTATGCCAACTTTATTATGATCATTATTTTCATAGTATATTTTTTTCCCATTTTTTCTCTTTTAACATGCATTTGGGTCTTTACATTTGAAGTTGGTTTCTTATAGATATCATGTAATTGGGTCTTGCATTTTTATCAGTATTACTGTCTACCTTTTCATTAGAGTGTTCAGTATACTTACATTTAATGTGCTTATTAATATATTTGAATTTATGTCAATATGTCCCTTCTGGATTTTTTTTTGGGGGGGTGTTATTATCTGTTACTCATTTACTGATTTCTTTCTGGCTAATTAATTTTTGGTTAATTATTTATGGCTAAGTGATTTTCTATTAGTATTCCATTTGTTTTCTTCTGTTGAATTCTTACCTGGTTTTTAATTCTACATCATAGGTTGGCAGACTTTTTCTTCAAAGGGCCAGTAGTAAATATTTTCGTTTTCTGGAAGCTGCATATGGTCTCTGTTTCACATTCCTTTTATTTGTTTGCTGGTTTATTTTCTGACCATTTAAAAAAATTAAAATAGCATTCTTTGCTTACAGACCATACTAAAACGGGTAGCAAGCCAGATTTGGACTGTGGGCGGTGGTTTGTAGACCTGAATTCTAGTGGTCAAAATATGCATCATTAATTTATAAAAGCTATTTATACTCCATTATGTACTGCTCATACTTAACTTTCCACTGGTCACCTGCCATTTGCAACATCTCATATCATGAATGTAATAATCTCACTACAGTAAGTTTCCATTTACCTGCCCCCTTTACAAGTAGCCCTTTATGCTCTTGAAGTCATATTATTTACTTCCACGTTAGTTATAAACACCGCCTTACAATGTCATTTTTCTTGCTCTACATATTTTTAGAAGTTGCGAGAAATAAAATAAAAAGCATTTGTGTTTATTTTCATACCTCATATTTCTGGTGCTCTTCTTTTTTTCTATACATAGGGGAGATCTTCCATTTGGTATCATTTTTGTTCAGCCTAAACAACATTTATTACCTTTTCTGTAGTACATGTCTGCTAACAACAAATACCTTAGCTTCCATTTACTTGAAATGTATTTATTTTACCCTTGCTTTTAAAGACCATTTTTTGCTGGGTAAGCAATTCTAAGAAAACAGTTATCTTTTCTTTTTTTAGCTCTTTAAAAATATAATTTTATTTAATTCTGACTTTATATTTCGGATAAAAAGTGAACCATAATTCATATTATATGCCTCTGTGAATAATGAGTCTTTTCTTCCCTCTACTGCTGTCAAGATTTTTTTCTTTATTATTGTTTTCCAATAGTTTGATCATGATGGTCCTAGGTGTGATTTTCTCTACATTTATCCTGCTTGGGTTTCTCTTCATATCTTGGATGTAGAAGTCAATATATTTCATCAAATAAAAAAAATCAGCTATAATTTTGTTAAATGTATTTTTTTCAGTTCCATTTTCCTTATTTTCCTTTTGGGGTTTCAATTATACATGTTAGGTTGTTTGGCATTATACCACCCATTTAGGAAGCTTTGGTGACTTTAATTTTTTTTCTTTCATCTTTAGAATGAATAATTTCTATTGATCTGATTCCAGGTTTGCTGTCCTATTCTTATGATATCTCTAACCTATTATACCATAAACTGAATTCTTCATTTTAGCTAGTATCCTTTATCATATAGTTCTTTTTATACTTTTCTCTTCTAAGATTTCCTATGCATCCATTCATTAAGACCAGATTTGTCTTTAAGTCCTAGATAATCATTCTAGTAACTCTTTACTGTCATGGTCTACAAAATACAACATTTGAGACAGCTGACTGCTTGGGATTGCTATCCATTGACAGCTTTTATTTTTTCCTCAACTCTTGTTCACATATTTCTGTTTCTTTGCATATTTCATAATTTTTCATTTCACATTGGTTATCACGGTTTATGCAATTTGAAGACTCCAGGGGTGCCTGGTTGGCTCGTCGGTTGAGCATCTACCTTTGGCTGAGGTCATGGTCCCAGGGTCGTGGGATTGAGCCCCAGGTCAGGCTTCCTGCTCAGCAGGGAAGTCTGCTCCTCCTCGTCCTCTCCCTCTGCCCCTGCTCATGTGTATACTCTCTGTCTCTCGCTTACTATCTCAAATATATAAATAAAATCTTAAAAACAACAACAACAACAATTTGAAGACTTTGGATTTTGTTTTCTTTATCTAAGGAGTGTTTGTTCTTTTCTATCAGGCAGCTTAGTTCCTGGCTCATTACTTTCTAATAGTCCTTTGTGTGGATCATATTAACGTTTAGTTTTAAGCTATGTTAGGACAGTTCTAGAATAGGCTCTACTTTAGTGTATGGAATTTACTCCTAAGGTGTGGATTTTTAATTCACAGATGGATACCCAGGATATTAAAATATTTCTCTGGAAAGCCAGAATCCAAAGTCTTACAACATTACTGTCAAACCCAGAGCGGCTTCTCTGGTATTTCTCATGTAGTCTTTTTGTTTGTTTGTTATTTAAAATCAATTAGCCAACATATAGTACATCATTAGTTTTTGATGTAGTTTTCAATGATTCATTAGTTGTGTATAACACCCAGTGCTCATCTCCTATAGTCTTAACCCCCAGTCAAACATTTATGGGGGAGCCTCCTCTTAAACTTCTGCCCTCCCCCATGCATGTCCCTTCTTTCTCTTGCCATGACCCCTAAAGTCCTGCCACTGCAGCAGTCCTAAACTCTTATCTTTGTTTTTACAGTTCAGTGATCCCATCCTGCAGGTCCCTGTATCACTGTCAGGATCCTGTCACCAGGTAGGAAGCTGGAGTGATCATTGGACTTACCTAGTAAGTTTCCTCCCCTCAGGGATAGCAGAGTTTTACCAACTGTGGTCCAATTCCTGAAAACTATTGACACGTATTATGTCCAGTTTTATGTTTGTTCATAGCAGGAGGGCTGGTGTGGTAGCAGTTACTCTAGTATGGCCAGAAGTAGAAATATATCTATTTGCTCTTATTTCATCTGGCTATTCTATTTAAGCATGTGCTTTTGTAAGCCATGAAAAAAATAATCGAAATAGAATGGAAACATGGACTAAGGGTTTTGTTTTCTGTTTTTTTTTTTTTTTTTTACAAAAAGATATTGAATGTTAAGACTTGGATCTTGGAAGAAGGCTATGAAGGACCATTGAATTTTCTGAAGCAGGAGAGGTTTATGCCAATTAATGAAGCACACTGAGATCTTGGTCATGAGAACTTTGTAAACAGCAGCCAATGAGTTATGAGCCATGAGCTGAGCTGGGTCTTCACAAAACCCAAAGCACTGTAACTTTATATCCAGTTTTACGGTTTGTTCATTTGTTTCTATTTTGTATTGCTTGTTTAACTGCTTATGTTTGATGATGTGGTTTCAGTACTTCAGGCTCTACGAAGTAAACCCCGATTAGAGATCAGGCATTTCATGCCCTTCTGGTTTTAATCTTCACCAGAGGAAATTTCTCCACTGGCACAGACTCCTCAACTGGCAGCTGGTATATAGGCTACACTGCAGTAGAAAGAAACACCAGTAAAAGGGGGAAACCCCCACTCTTTTACTGGCACACTTATTCTACCTTGTATAACATGCATATTACAGTAAGAAAACTCTTCCAGGGTTTTCCAGCCTTTAAATATTTGCAGTAGGTATTTTTCACTCCTTAGTACTTTCTGTTGACCAGGTACTGGTCAAAAACCTGATCTGCCTCTTTCTCTCTGAAAGTGGACTGCTCTGGTGTATGGTGCTCACTGCTCAATTCTCTCCTATTTTCAGTTCCCACTCAGACCTTGAGACAAGGGTTGTAATGGAAGTAGTTTCTCATTTATTCTGGTAGTATTGTGAGCTGTATTGATGGCTTTCTGAGTATTAAACAAACCTTGAGTTTCTGGGATGGATGTCGTGGCCAGGGTTTGTTGCTGTTGTTGTTTGATTCAGATTGCTCATATTTTGTTAAGGATTTTTACATCTGTGTTCATGAGGGGTATTGTCTCTAATTTCCTTTCATGTGATATCATTCTCAGCTTTTGTCTCAGGATTATGCGGGTCTCACAAAACAAGTGAAGACTTTCCTCCATCTCTTTTGTGAAAGAGCTTATGTAATATTGATATCTATTTTTCTTGTTTAATAGAATTCACCAGTGAGCCCATTTCTGCTAGTAGCTTTCTTTGTGGGAAGTGTTTGATAACAAATTTAATGCAGACAAATTTTCTGTTTCCACCTCAGTCACTTTTGGAAGGCTGTGTTTTTCAGGGAGTAGATTTGTTTTATCTATGGCATAAAATTGTTTACAATATTTTTTGTTATCAATTTAGTTTCCAGATGGATCTGTTATGATACTTTCTTTTTAAATTTTTGAAATTAGTCATTTGTATTTTCTTGATCTCTTTATTCTTAGTAATCTGTTTAAAAACTCAACTTTTGATTCCGTTTTGTTAATATCACTTATTGTTTGATTTCTATTCCATTAGTTTCTGTTCAATTCTTCATTATGTCCTTCCTTCTACTTAATTTAGTTTTAATTTGCTTACCATTTTTAGCTTCATACAGTTGAAAATAAGGTTATTAATTGTAAAATCATTTTCATTTACATGTATTCATTTAATGCTAAAAATTTACTTCTAAGTATTGCTTTACCAAATACCACACATACTGATATGCTGTGTTTATATAATTGAGTTTGAAATATTTTTAAAATGTCCTTGCTATTGTTCTTTGACCCTACAGTTCATTTTAAAGTGTTGTTCAATTATGAAAGTTTTAGGACTTTTTACAAAAATATATTTTACATTGTAACTAGTTTCTAATTATATTCATTGGGTTCAGAAAATATACTGTGAATATTTTTTAAGTTATTAAGATTTATTTCCTGACCCATCGTATCACTTACTTTGGTGAAATGTCTATGTATACTTGTATAGTATACCTATTTTGCCGTTTTTGCATATGTTATTATACTGGTATTTTGTTTACCTTTTTTCTAGTTACCAAGAAAGGTTTATTAATATCCCCATATATAATTATGTGCTTGTTTATGTCTCCCATTATTTTTGCTTTTTACATTTTGAATCTCTATTTGATGTAAATATATTAATTGTGTTGTCTTCCTAGTGAACTTACTCTCATCATTAGGAGTATCACTGTTTATAATATGCATCCAACAGTTATTTTATTTTGTCTTATATAGTCATTCCATCTTCCTTATGCTTACTTTTTGCATTGTCTGTATGTTTTTATTATTTTATCTTCAACCTATCTTCATCTCTTTTAGACTGCATAATTGAACCCAGCTTTTTAATCCAGTCTGATAATCTCTGCCTTTTAAGTGAAATATCTAGTCCACTCACACTTAATATTATTTGTTTTAGTCTTTTGCTATTCTTTTTTACTTTTCCCTTCTGCTTTTCTTTCTTTTCTTTCTTTCATTTCTCTCTCTCTCTCTCTTTTTTTTTTTTTTTTTTTTTTGGTCTCTACCTTCTGTTTTTCTTTTTTTAGTTAGTAGACTATATTGTTTTATTTTAATTTTGTGATCAACTTTCTTTTATCATTTAATAAAAATCTGTGGCAATGGGTACTCTATTACCATTTCTATGAAAACTTTTCATTTATTTTTTTTTAAACTTGTGTTTTTTTCCAGATAGGATTCTGGATTGATAGTTTTGTTGTTGTTGTTGTTGTTGTTGTTGTTTTTCCTCCCTTTCAGTATTTTAAAGATGGAATTGTATTGTCCAGTGTTTTCCATTATTTTTTATGAGGAGGAAAGTATCGCAGTTACTAGTGTTCTTTAGGTAATATATCATTTTTCTCTGGCTAGTTTTAAAGATATCTCTTTTTTGATTTAAATAAGTTTGACTAGGATGTACCTAAGTGTGCATGTATGTATGTGGGGAATAGGGTGGCATGCCAGTTCTGGAAGTTCATTTATCATCAAATATTTTATTTTTTAATTCCTACCGATTTTCCCTCTCTTCCTTTGCTAAGATTTTCATTACATAATTTAGATTGCAGTATTGTTCCACGGGTCACTGTAGTTCTGTTCATTGTTTCAATTACAAATTTAATTTGGGATAATTGTAAATTCATATGCAGTTTAAAAAAAAACTGCAGAAAGATCATGTGTACCCTTTACACAGTTTCCCCCAGTGGTAACATTTTGCAAAGCATCTTGCAAAATAGAATCACAACCAGGACATTGATGTTGGATACAATGAAGGTACAGAACATTTCCATCGACACAGGTTCCCGCACATTGCCCTTTTATGGCCGCACCCACTTCCCCTTCCACTTTTATCCCTGGCAACCACTAATTTATTCTCATTTCTAAAATTTTGTCATTTCAAGAATGTTATATAAATTAAACCATGCAATAGTTCATCTTTTGGGATCGACTTTTTTCCAATCAATATAATTCTTTGGAGACTCATTCAGATCGTTAAGTGTATCAGGACCCCATTCTTTTTTATTGCTGAGTAGTTTTCTATGCTACAACAGTTACAGATTGTTTAACCATTCACTTGTTGAAGGATATCTGACTTATTTCTAGATTTTGAATTTTGCAAATAGAGCCACTATAAATATTCACTACCTTTCCCCCCCCATAGTCAACATACAGTTTCACTTATCTTAGAAGAGTGCAATTGCTGGGTAATGTATGGTTTTTAGTTTTTTGTTTTGCTTTGTTTTGTTTTGTCTTAGAAACTGCCAAACTGTTCTCTAGAGTGGCTGTAAATTTTATATTTCTACCCAACAAAATACTAGTCTTTGTCTTTGTAGTAGTCTTTCATCAGTTATGTGGTTTGCAAATATTTTCTCCCAGTTTGTAGCTTGCTTTTTCATCCTCTTAGGATGCTTTACAGAACAAAATGTTTTAATTTCAATTAAGTCCAACTTATTAATTTTTCTGGTATGTATGTTTCTTTTGGTATCAAATTTAAGAACTCTTTGCTTGCCCTAGGTTCTAACTATGCATTTCCTAAACATTTTACTGTTTTATGTTTTGTATTTTCTGTCATCCATTTTTAATTAATTTTTGTATATGACTGGCATATATGTCAAGGTGGGTTTTTGGGGTTTTGTTTGTTTGTTTGTTTTCCTGCCTGTGGATCTCCAGTTGCTCCTGCACCATTTTTTGGAAAAGCTATCTTTCCTTCACTGAATTGCTTGTACACCTTTGTCAAAACTCAGTTGGGTATATTTGGACTAGTTGCTGGGTTCTCTCTTCTGTTCCATTGATCAATGTGTCAATCTCCCAACCAATACCACACAGTCTTGGTTACTGTAGCTTTATAAGAAGTATTGAAAAAAGGTTGATTGGTTCTTCCCACATCAATCTTTTTCTTTTTCAAAATCGATCTAGCATTCTAGTTTGTCTTTCCATATAAATTTGGTCTTTCTCTTTACATATAAATTTTAGATATCTTGCCTATACCTATAAAATTTGCTGGAATTTGGTAGGAATTAAATTAAACTTTTGTATCAATTTGGGAAGAATTGATATCTTTACTGTGTTGAATATTCTAATCCATGAACACAGTATGTCTCTATATTTATTTATTTACTTATTTATTTTTCTACATTTATTTAGATTGTTTATTTCTTTTATCAGCATTTTATAGTTTTCAACTTATAAATCCTGTACCTGCTTTGTTAGGTTTACAGGGAGATTTCATCATTCAAGAAGTAGATTTTAGGGGCACCTGGGTGGCTCAGTCATTAAGCATCTGCCTTTGGCTCAGGGCGTGATCCCAGGGTCCTGGGATTGAGCCCCCACTGGGCTCCCTGCTCCTCTGGGAGCCTGCTTCTTCCTCTCCCACTCCCCCTGCTTGTGTTCCCTCTCTCACTGGCTGTCTCTCCCTCTGTCAAATAAATAAATAAAATGTTAAAAAAAAGTAGATTTTAACTTAATACTTGTATTTTTTAGCCTCTTGACTAATTACCAACCCAGGCTCCATACTCCAGCTTCCTAATTTATATTTATATCTCTCATCTGTTATCACCTCCTCTCATGTCATTTTTGTATGGGTTTATATCATTTTCAATACCTCTGCTATTAATTTTATTAATAGCAAAGAACATATATTTAAACCACTATTAAAATTAGGAAAAGTCATTTTAAATTTGATTTAATTTTAACAACTGATTCTTATAATTTTGAATTTCAATGTTAATATTAAATATTTAAATCAAATGTTTAAATCAACTTAAATCTAATCAAATAAAAATTTAAAAGTTGAACGTGATTCTATTAAAAATTTTAGGGAATGGTAACAGTGTTGAAGATTTTTAACACTTGAGGAAATACTAAGTGCCATTCAAAAGCTTCATTAAAGATTATAAAATATACGTGTAATAGTTTGTTAGAATCAATTTTTCCATTTGGTGTACTTGGCAAATTCATTTTTCATGAATTGGTTTTCATGGGCCAGGCTTTTAAAGGATGAGTTCTTTTCTTGCTAATTATCTTACATCATTAAAAGCTGAAAGGAGGGAGGGTTTATTCCCCATTACTCACTTGGAATTCAGGGTGAAAGACATGACTCAAGGAGCCTTGCCAGTACAGGGCTGCCCCCAACAAATAAAAACTAGTGGCAAAATATGGTTAGGCTGAGAAAGGAGATCTAATGTCCTAAAACTCTGTTGGCTTCTTTGTGATGTAGAAGGGATCTACAACTCCCTGCACGTTTTACAGAGGACACAGAAAGATACTGATGGTGCAAACATGGCAAGAAGCAAAATGGACTAATCATATAAATGAGAGGTAGGTAGCTAATTAGGATATGAGTAGAAGTTATATCTGGAAGTCAGAGTGCTTTGTAGGTAAGATAGAGCTGAGATTGCACCAAGGTAGTAAGATAGGTTAGGAGGCCCTCACTTAACTGAAATAATGGACCTCAGGTTTGGGTCACAGACTTCATAGCTTGTGACAAAAGCTTGGGCCCCTGTCCTATATACCTGGATGACATCTAGGGGAGGACTGGGAAAAAAGGAAGAAAATGTATATAAAAACTGAGCGTAGTTCCAAAAGAAGCTGAATTTTATGTATTCATTTACTGATTCATTCACTGACACATTCATTCATTCAAGAAACATGTATCAAGAATCAAAAACATAATAGGCACCATTCTTTGTTCTAGGATGCAGAAAAAAGTCCACTATCTCATTGACTTTCCTTATCTGAAAGAGACTGATTAGGCCAGAAGTGACTGAGATAATTAACAAGTTTTAGTTATTCTTCAGACTATCTGGAGGTAAAGTTTTAGCAGGAAGTTTAGATAGGTTAGAGAAAATTTAAAAAACACATTTTTAGCATCTTTATTGCATTGTACAACTATATCAGATTCCACATTATTTTATAGTTTTGAAGATAAGGATTGTCTTATTCATTTATTTAATAAATATTTATAAAGTACCTATGATGGGCCAGGCACTGTTCTAGTGCTGAGGATCCAACAGTGAACAATTTCATATTTATATTCCTTTTGCCTAGCATGTGGCAAATGCTCAATACTTGCATAAAAAAGCAAAGGTAATGACTCTTGTCCTACTAAGCATGTACAATTTCATGCAAGGTAATGACATATGTGGGGATGTCCTTCACCATCAGTAAGAACATTCTGCATAGGACCTCCATGGGTCCAAGCTTTGAGGTTTGCCATGTCTCCTGTGACTCCCATACTAATCCACTCCCATTCTAGGATGTGCCAGGAAAGAAAGGATTTTTATACACTCTTGGACTCTGCTCTGACCCATGTATCATAACATGCAATGCATACTTGTGTTTAGTTTGAATATATCATGGTTATCTGAGTCTACATGCATGTTTGTGCACATGCACTATGTGTCTTAGGAGGAATTCTTAGTTTTCAAGTTTACATACTCAATGAGAAACTTCTGGGTTATTTATGCTACCGAAAATAGTGACATTAAATCAATTAGAAGAAAGATTTGAAGAAATATGCAGGTGTGAAACATTATAGAATGACCCCTTGAGACTTGACCAAGTCTTTAAACAGTAATGATTGTCATTTTTATGGACATTTGGCTAATTGGTAAGTCATTCACTCAACAAAACTTGATTTAAAAGCTACAATGTGCACAACATTGAAGTTCTGTAAATACATTAAGAAATATTTACATTTACAAATTGGTCAAATTTCAAAGTTAACTACTTTTTCAAAATTTTTTTCTGCATTTATTGCTTTCAAATTTTAGGGTACCCAATAGCTCCCTTAATTCTGTCATTCTCGGATTTAATCGAAAATTTTCATGATTTCTTGACTTACTTTCTTTATCTTTTGTACACTTTTGTCATTTCTCTTCTCAGGTTTTGTCTTATTAGACTAAAGCCTTCCCCTTTAGAGTCTAGTTTAGTTTATTAAATTCACTTTCAGTGGATATTCTGAAGTGGTTACCTTATCATTTTTCACTCCTCTTTTTGTCTTCTCTTTCTTTTTCTTCCTCTTCCTCCTCAAGTGTACTTCCACCTTGGGAGAATTCGTAGGCTCTGGCCATGCTGCAGTTTACATCTGTCACTAGTACTGCAGCCTCCAGCAACTTTTTATTAAAGCCAGTGATGTAGTGGGCACTTTGGCCAAAGCTGTCCACATGATGGATAGGAGCACGTCTCGAGGGGCCTTTCCCTTGCAATGAGATGAGATTGGCTGATGTTGGGAGATGAAGCCTTTCCCCTCTAGGTCAGTGCCTGCAATCCATTCCAAGTCAGAGGGGAGAGGAAGTTATTACCAGCCAGTGGCTGTTTCGTGGTCACTGGGAATTCTATGACTGGGAGAGCCTCATCCCTCTTTTCTCTCTACAGAACCACAGTTCCTATCAACTAATACTAGTGACCATGGTATCTGTCTCAGAGGAGGTGCCCTGGGCAAAATGAACTGGAGTCAATTAACTAAATCTTGACCTGCAGTGGAAAGTGAGGCAGATAATTATACTCTTTAGTTTCCTTAGGTATAAAATGTAGCAGCACCATTGCCTTACAGGAAGATGTCCAGACATCTAAACTATAGAATCATAACTTTGAACCCAGAAATAAGTAAGGATGGCTCCAAAGCAGTAAGGAAAAGAGAATTACCAAGCTCATGTACTTTATTCCACACATACAAACAGGAAATCATTCTCAGGTAAATTGTTTTTAGTCTTTTTTGAGAAAAAAGAAAGAAAACTAATAGTTATTGAGCACTTACTCCATACCAAGGAGTTTAAATCTGTAGTCTCAATATGATAATATCAATGTCAGCTACTGTTTACTAACTTTTTACCATGTCACAAGCATATTCAAGGTGTCTTAATATCTGTTATCTCATTTTATCCTCAAAAATGTCCCATGATATTAAGTTTTGTTTTATAATTCTGTTTAACAGATGAATAAACTGATTGTGAAAGAGGTTAAGAAACTTGACAAAAATGAGGAAAGTGAAGTTCAGACAATTTGAACGCATTGCTCAAGGCCATCCTCCTAACGGTTATGCTGCTCAATGCCAAAGCTCATGCTTCTGCTTTTTCACCAGAAATTTCAAGTGTTTTAAGAGCTACAGGCTGCAGGCAGAATGGCCAGATAGAGATAAAAAATATATATTAAAAAAAAAGTAAAAAATATATATAGAAAAAAAAGAACTAGAACTAATAATACAGGAGAAGACAATGGAGGCAGGAAAACCATAATTCAGAGCTTTTCCTTGGGAAGCATGTAATTACTGGAAGCATTATTCTTTCAGAGCATGGATAACTAATATTCATGACAATGACATTGGGTCACCCAGAAATGGTTAATTTTTTTTCAATATAATTTAGTTAAGAAAGAAAAACCACAAACAAAATTTGCTTGAAGAAAAGTTTTGAATTCCAAACTGTATTAGAAATTGAACTCACATGCTGGGGAGCTTTCCACACAGGAATACATTTATGGTTACAAAAAAAGATTATAAAAATATTGTAAATATGTTGTATTTCCTGGATGTATGATTGAGTTAATAGAACTTATAGGGAAACTTGAGCTCTATTGCAATATGGACCCCAATACGGACAATGCTATATAGTATAGTTACTCTTAACCGATGTGCAGCAAATTATAAATAGGAAGTTGTTGTGCTAGAGATTTAGGATAATTTCTACTGTTCCCATAGAAAGTTAACTTACAGAAAGATATGCATCACTGTCTCGACCATGTTACTACCCCTAATTTCCTCCAAAATGAAATTCCACAGTCACCAATGTGAGTATACTATGTTATAATTCTTGAAAATAACAAATGTTCAGTAAATGCTTGTTGGACAAATTCATTGGTGAACTGTACATATATACATACATACTCACACATTGTCTTTCTTATTACCAAGAGTTCTTTTTAGCTAAAAAATTACCCAAATCCAGAGGGCAGATAAGGTGATTGTAAAGCTCTGAACTTGGTCTCATTAGCAATTTAGCCTCACTTGTGAAGTGAAGTCACTGAATACAACATCTCTGTGATCATAGCTGCTGGGTGTCTATCCTCAGAAGAGCAGAGTGCAGGTTTAGAACCAACATAGTCCTGAGTCTCTGGTAGCTCATAACCAATGATGGAAATATTGCCAGAAATGCAATTCAGGCATTTGAGCCAAATAGATATGTAGCTTACTAAAATTATCCCACAGGTGAAAATATAAATATTTTCTATAGTATTATAATAATGTAATGTTATGCTCATGAAGAGTCATATGATTTTTATAATGATTCAAGTTTTAATTACTACATTTCCAGTCAGTAAAGAGGGTTGGACATGATTTTTTCCATATGGACATTTAAATAAGGTTTTTGAAAATACACTAACAATACAATGAAGTGCTGTTATAACTCATCCACTTTTTGCAATTCACAGAATAAGTTTGATTCTGTGTTCAACTCTTTAAATCTATATTCAAATAACCTTGTTTAAATTTTTATTAAAATGCTTTATTCAGCATCATAAATAATTTTAAATATCAGTTATAAAAATGACCTTGTTGAGCCTCTATAGAAGTCATGAGCATTTCTAAAGAATCATTGGAAGTCCATGACAATGAAGATCCAATCAATATTAGGTCTACTTAGCCCGCACGTCCACTAGAAGTACAAATTCATTTTTCAGAATATTGTGCTTCCAAACTCCTGATTGGGGAAAAGTTTACCTCCTTGGGCTCACTGTCCTCTCAGTGTTATTACCTGTATCTATGTTTCGGTCTTCTCATATTTTGGTAAAAATAGAGCATTGATACTTTCAGGGCTATGATCTCTGTTATGTTTCTGGGGGCTCACTGTTCTATTTCTAACCGTTATAAAACTTTGAGATAGTATAATGAATTCAAAGGTTAATATGGGTTTTAGTAACAAAGGAATCCTTGTTGCCCTCATGAAGCATAGAGAACATTCATAAAGACTTTCATAGATAAGCCCCCTTTTATATTAAAATGTCTTCTCCAGTCTCCTATGAGTTCCTGCTCTTGCAGTAACCAAACAACCACATTTTCTATTACCAAGAAAAACAGAAGGGAACAGCACTGCCTGCTTTACTTCCTCCTCTTCAACTGCACCAGTGGCCACATTGGGGAATTCCTTTATGAGCAGTTAACAAAGAAGGAAAAACATAGGCCTAGTTTATGGGTGGATCTTCATGGTATAATGTCACCAGCACAGGTGAGAGGCTGTTGTATTTGAGGTCCACTCAAAGGGTGGCTCTGGAAGACAGTGATGGAGGAAAATTCTTCCTCTGGACAGCTCTTCAGACAATACATCTGATTCTCCACTTTTTTTGAAAGGAGGGATGGTTAGAGGTATAGATCCACACTCATTCATAGACAGTGACTGGGAAGTTGACCGGCTTATCAGGGAATTAGAAAGAACAAGCTTCAAAGGTTAGTGATCAGAAAGTCCAGAGAAGAGATAAGTGGAAACCCGGAAGAAAAAAGTGATACTTATGTCTATGTAAATGTCCTCCTGAGAGCTTCCATTACAGAGGGATTTCTTGATAATCATAAATATAAGGATCCATCCTGGGCATGTCAGTCAGTTTTTCCTGTAACCATTCTATTTGTTCAGTAGGTCAAAGTACAAAGCACAAATTGCAGTAGGGATGGAGTCCATTCTTAGACCCCAAAATATGCATTTTCTCTTATATGGGTGATCTGAATGCCACCATTGCTGACTGTTAATGAGCCAATAGCAGTGACTGATGCTGAGTTCCTGACATGACACCATTACCACAAAAGGACCAGCCAGCTGCCCAGTGGAGTGGCAGTTTGATACTCCTAATCATGGAGTGAGGAACAAGTTGTCATCCTAAGAATAGATTCATATTCTGTATGTGGGTTTGTCTTTCCTGTTTGCAATGCTTATGTCAGCAATACTATTTTTGGACTTATATAATATCTTATTGTTCATTATAGTATCCACATAGCATCATGTCAGACAAAGGAACTAATTTCATGGGGAAGAGAATATGGCAATAGGCTCATGTCCATGAAATCTGTTTGTCTTACCCCAATGCCCCATTTCCCAGAATTATCTGGCTTGATAGAATGATGAAATGAACTTCTGAAGGCTCAGTTATTGCCTCATTTGGGAAACAACACTCTATGAGATTCAAGTGCTGTCCGAAGGATACATGACCTCAGTGAAAAGGCAACGTGCAGCATTTTCCTGCATAGCCATATTATACATCTCTGGGAATAGAGGTGTGGAGGGGAAGTAGGCTTCCTCATATTGTACCTATTAATTCACTAAAGGAAATTTGGTCCTTTCTCTGCAAATGTGTGTGCCTTGTGGCTTTGGGGGTCTTTTGCCCAAGGAAAAATTTCTTTTGCCAGGAAATGGAAAATCTTCATGTTTCTGTTACATTGGAATCTGAGAGTACCCTTTGGACATTTTGGGCTTCTTTGTTTTTTATTGAAGTAGAATTGACATACAATGTTATACTAGTTTCAGCTGTACAACATAGTGATTCAACAATTCTACACATTGCTCAATGCTTGGACTTCTTATATTGTGGAACAGATAGATATGGATTCATTTTACTAACATGATTGATCCTCTTTACCATTTTACTACTGCACAACTTGGACAAGAAGAACTATTTCAAGAATCAGGATATTCACCAAAAAACCTCATAACATTTCTATGACCAGTAGCAAGAGGAAACACTAACAAACCCATAACCACAGGAACACAAAGGACTTGGATCATATGGGAAGTTTTGGGTATTCTACCAGGTTAAAAATTATCAAGAAGCTGAGGTGCTGTCTGAGAGAAAAAAGGACATGGAATGGACGTCATTATTACCCTTGGCCTTATAACCATGTACAGAGGTGGTGGCTGTAGTGCCTTTATTGGAAATCAAGTAATTCCCCCATTTCATGTGTCATTTAGAAAGTACACATTAAAGTTTAGGTTTCATATGTGAGAATGATTTTATTGACACAAGGGTGACAAAATGGTGGCTCATAGGATTCTGAGATTCACCTGTATTGAAGAGGCAAGCTTCCGATTACAAGTGAAGAAGGTACTGCCAGATCCATTCTTCTCTGCCCTGTTTTGTGCCTGGCAGTGATATCTAAGGATTTCATCACCTGAGCTGCCTGACTCTCTGGCTGCTAGGTGGTTTTGACAAGGGGAGAACACAAAGGTGAGCACAGTATAAGAGGAAAGGAAAGACCTGGATATTTATCCCAGCACCCCCTCATGCGCTCGCGCCTTGCTTCACTGTGGTTCTGCCTGCTACTGCTGCCTAGGATCACAGTGCCTACTAGTCGTTCCCTCTCTGAAGGCACTAAGTTTTCTCTAGACTTTGGAAAGAGTTTCCTTGTCAGGGTTTATGATGGCTAATAGTTCCCATATTTTCTAGACTCTACCAGTTTCATCATCCTTAGTTGATTTCTTTAACCCTGACCACAATGCTATTAATAGTTTCTCCTTAATTAAATACATTGGATATGTTATCTCCTTCCTGTCAATATCTTGACTGACACACAATTACCATATACCAGGCATCAAGGATACAAACAACTCTCTGGGTGCCCCTTGACAAGATACTAATCTCTTGGTACCATGGTTTCTTCATCTCCAACTGAAGCTTGTTGTGAAGATAAAAATCAGATGGCATTATGGGGAAAAAAATCAGATGGCATATTTGAAGTGTTTAGAAGCAGTTTCTGGGTTTCCAATAAATTGCAACTCTTATTGTCATTACTAACATAATTAATATTATCAGCAGCACCCTCAATATCTTTATTACTACTGGGTGATCAGTGTTATTAGTAAGAATTATTACCCCACATTTTCATCAGCATTCCTGAGGAAAGTAGTCCTTAGAATAATATTGTTATCAGACATGTTCAAAGTAGTTCTTATATTTGATAGAGGCTCCAATAGCATCCAATTTGAGAGAATCTTTACAAAGTGGAAGAATCTGAGCCTATTCTTTTCAAGTAAATGAGTGTAAGGCCTATGGTCCACTAGGGCTGAAGCAAGATGAAAAGAGAAAAAAAAATAAATTTCAAATGATCCTATATAGACCACCTTTATCAACTTTATAACCATCTTCTCCAACTCACTGAATATATTCAAAAATATCTCTTAGCCAAAGAGGGGTTTATGTAAACAGTACATATTTAAAGTATAGGATTCAATATTTTAAAGTATATGTACAGTCATGAAACCATCACCATGATTAAGAAGTATATATCATCACTGTCAAGGCTTTTCTCAAATACCCTTTAAAATCTGTCCCTTTTACACCTCCCTTCTACCAACCTTCATGCACAGGCAACCACTGATCTTCTTTCTGTTATTATAGATAAATTTAATTTCTATATAATTTATACAAATTGAATCATACAATAAATAAATTGAATCGTACAGTATATTCTTTTTTGTCTGAATCTTTTACTCTTGCACAATCTTTTTGAAATAAATGAGTCTTATTGTACGTATCAATAGCTTACTCCTTTTTTATTGTTGAGTAGCATTCTATTTTATAGGCATACTACAGTTTATTTTTGCAGTCAACAATTAATGGATATTTGAGTTGTTTCCAATTTAAAGCTATTTCAAAAAAAGCTATTTTGAAAATTCTTGGTGTAAGTCTTTGCATGGTCATGGTAATCATTTCCCTTTTATAAATACCTAACAATAGAATGACTGGATCATATAATACATGTATGATTAACCTTTTAAGAAATTGTCAAACTGCCTTCCAAGGTGATTGTACCAGTTAAGATTCCCAGGAGTGGTCCATGTGAATTCTAATTACTTCATGTCCTTGCAACATTGTTCAGTCTTTTCCAGTTTAGCCATTCTAACATGTATATAGTGGCATCTTACTATAGTTAAATTTTCAATGATGTTGAACATCTTTTCATGAGTTTATTTGGCACCCATATGTCATAAATGTCTGTTTTAATCTTTTGAAGATATATAGAGAGATTTTATTTTTCTAAATATTCCAGATATAAATCATTTATCATATAAATGGATTGCAAATATTTTCTTCCAGTCTGTAGCTTACCTTTTCATTTTCTTCCCAGTATTTTTGAAGAGTTTTTTTTTTTTTTTACAATTCTGTTTTATCTTTTTTAAAAATGGATCTTGCTTTAGGTGTCATATCAAAGAAATATTTGCCTTACTCAGGGTCAAAAATTTTGCCCTGAAGTTTCTTCTAGAGATTGTATAATTGTAAGTTCTACATTGATATCAATGATCTAAGAAGTTTTATATCTGGTTGAAGGTATAAATCAAAGTTCATTTTTCTTTGCATATGGATATCCAGTTGTTCTAGACTGATGTGTAAAAAAGGCCATTCCTTCTTTACGAATTTCCTTTGTGCTTTTATTGAAAATAAGTGTGTGTGTGTGTGTGTGTGTGTGTTGGTCTCTTGCTGGACTCTCTATTCTGTTCCACTGATCTACTTTTCTGTCACTGCACCAATACCACACTCCCTTGATTCTTAGAGCTTTGGATAAGTTGTGAAAGAGTTCATCTTCAAGTATTCTTCCTCTTCAAAGATATTTTTGGCTGGTCTAGGTCCTTTGTTTTTCCATATGAATTTAAGAATCAGTTAAGAATACCAATTTCTTCAGAAAAGCCCACTGAAAGTTTTATTGGGATTGCATTGAATCAAAAGATAAATTTGGAGAGAATTGTTATCTTAATATTATTGAGTTTTCTGACCCATAAATATGATATATCTCCATATAAGTTTTTAATTTCAGCAATATTAAAAAATAAAATGTATAGATCTCATATATTTTAATAAGATTTATTCCTCAGTATTGTATATGTTATGATGCTATAGTATTGTATTTTATTTCAATTTCTGACTATTCATTGCTACTATATAGAATCATAATTCATCTTTGAATATTATCTTTCTTTTTAAAATTTTTTAAAGATTTTATTTATTTGAGAGAAAGAGAGATCAAGAGAGCGAGCTCAAGCAAGGAGGGGGGGAGGAGCAACAGGAGAGGGAGAAGCAGACTCCCCACTGAGCAGGGAGCCCTACACTGGGCTCAATCTACAAACCCTGGAATCATGACCCAAGCGGAAACCAGACGCCCAACCGACTGAGCCACCCAGGTGCACGAATACCATCTTTATATTCTGCCATTTTGCTAAACTCACAGTTTAGTCCTAATAGCTTTTTTCCTTAGTTCAACAGGACTTTTGACATAGATGATCATGTATTTCGTAAGTATCAATTTACTGCTTGTTTTCCAGTCTAGATGTGTTTTATTTCTCTATCTTGCCGTCTAGAGACTCCAATACAAAGGTGAATAAAAAATAGACATACTTGAATTTTTCCTCATCTTAGGAGAAAAACTGTCTATCACCATTAAGTATGATTTTAGATACCAGTTTTTCACTGAAGTGCTGTGCTGAATAGAGGACCTATTTGTTTATTTCTAGTTTTCTGAGAGTATTTATCAAGAATTGATTATTGTCAAAAGCTTTTTTTTTTTGCATAACTGAGATGATAACGTATTTTTTCCTCTTTTTGTATGTTAATATGTTGAATCACATAGATTGATTTTCTGATGTTAAACCAACCTTGCATGATTGCGATGAACTGTACTTGATCTTGATATATCATCCTTTTCATATATTCTTAGATTTGGTCTGTTACTATTTTTTGAGGATTTCCATATTGGTCTGTAATTTTCTTTGTACATATGTAAGATATTTTTACTTTTTGGAAAACTGACCCTTTATCAATATATGATGCTTCTCATTTCATTAGTGTTTTGCATTGTATATATTTTTCCATCTTTTATCCTTTATGTTTTTAAGTGGGTTGCTTATAGAAAGCATATAGTTAGATCTTGCTTTTTTTAAAAGATTCAATCTGATAATATCTGTATCTTGAGTAGTGTCAAGGCCATTTATATTTAAAGTGAATATCATTATCATTGGACTATAGGATACCATATTTCTAGGTGTTTGTATTTGTTCCCTTTTGTCTCTTTTCTTTTTTCCTAGGATTAACTGAGCTTTTTGCTTTTTTAAATCCTACTTATCTCTATTTACTTATTTAAACTTTATTTAGAAAAAAAATTTAATGGTTGCCCATGGGTTTATGAAATAGACTTTAAAATAATCTGAATCTAAATTCAGATCGTAATATAACTTCACTTATAGTATAAGAACTTTAAAACTGTTTATTTCTAATTTTTCTTTCATCCCTATTCCTCATGTTATTATTATCAAGGATTTTACTTGTGTATGTGCTATAAATGTACAACAGATTGTTGCTGTTTTTTTGCTTTATGCTGTCCCTTACCTTTAGAGTATAAATAGGAATACAACTAATTTATCTTTATTTATTCCATTTTTGATGCTTTTCATCTCTTCACACAGATCCAATTTCTGACCTGCCCGCATAACTTCCTTTAACAGTTCTTATAGAAGTTTTGTTGGCAATTAATTCCCTACTTTTTTGAGAAATCTTTGTTTTTCCTTTTCTTTCAAAGTATTGTTACACTAGGTAGAGAATTCTAAGTTGATAGTTTTGTGTGTGTGTGTGTTTTTGCACATTCATTCTAATGCCATGCCTAACATGTATGTCTGCCTCTACCCAGAGTAGATTTTTTTTTCCTTTTTCTTCTTTCCCTACTACTGTAGGTTTCTCTCAGGCCCCAGTTTTTGTTGCCCACCACTTGCCTTCATATTAAGGCTTTTTTCCCCATAATTCAGTGTAGTTACCTTTCCTATCTACAGGCAGTGTTTCTACCAGTGCCCATTTTAGGCTACACTTTTTTTTTTTTTTTTTTAAGATTTTATTTATTTATTTGACACAGAAAGTGACAGCGAGAGAGGAAACACAAGCAGGGAGAGCAGGAGAGGGAGAAGCAGGCTTCCCACTGAGCAGGGAGCCTGATGCGGGGCTTAATCCCAGGACCCTGGGATCATGATCTGAGCTGAAGGCAGACGCTTAATGACTGAGCCACCCAGGTGCCCCTAGGCTACACTTTTTATTTTTTATTTTTTTATTTTTTTAAAGATTTTATTGATTTATTTGACAGAGATAGAGACAGCCAGCGAGAGAGGAAACACAAGCAGGGGGAGTAGGAGAGGAAGAAGCAGGCTCATAGCGGAGGAGCCTGATGTGGGGCTCGATCCCAGAACGCTGGGATCACGCCCTGAGCCAAAGGCAGACGCTTAACCGCTGTGCCACCCAGGTGCCCCTAGGCTATACTTTTTATGATACTTCTTCCGCAGACTGAGACATTTGGGGAATCAGGGTGGGGTCTAGGTGGTGTCTGGTGATAGTTTCTGTTACATTCTCTCATCCAGCACCATAAGAGAGGCTTTCTCTGGATTCTTCATATCCTACCTGTGAATGGAAGGTGGGGTTCCTGGAAGAAAAGCCTAGAGCAGAGTGCAAACCTTCCTATGTGTTCATCCGTCAGGAATTTTACACTCTCAGTTAACCCACACTCAGCCTTTAGTAATTTGTTAAAATTTCTAATTGAATCTTTTTAACAGTTTATGTGGTATTTGGTGGTTTACACTCCAGGAAAGCAAATGTTTGGGTCCTATTTCTTTTGTTTGTTTGTTTCAAGTATTTATTTAAATTCTAGTTAGTTAATATATAGTGTAATATTAGTTTCAAGAGTAGAATTTAGTGATTCATCACTTACATAATAAGACTGACTGAGGGCTCATCACTACAAGTGCCCTAATTCATACTTATCGCCCGTTTAGCTCATCCCCCTGCCAATCCATCTTCAGCTCTCAGTTCTCTATATTTAAGAGTCTGTTTTATGGTTTGCCTTTCTTTCTTTCCCCATGTCATCTGTTCAGTTTCTTAAATTCCATGTATGAGTGAAATCATATGGTATTTGTCTTTGTCTGACTGACTTACTTCACTTAGCATAATACCCTCTAGCTCCATCCATGTCCTTGCAAATGGCAAGATTTCATTCTTTTTTATGGGTGAGTAATATTCCATCGTATAATATATACACTGCTTTTTTATCCATTCATCAGTCAGTGGATATTTGGGCTCTTTCCATAATTTGGCTATTGTTGATAATGCTGCTGTAAACATTGGGGTATAGGTGCCCCTTCAGATCACTACATTTGTATCTTTGGGGTAAAGACTCAGTAGTGCAATTGCTGGGTCACAGGGTAGTTCTCTTTTTAACTTTCTGAGGAACCTCCATGCTGTCTTCCAGAGAGGCTCTTCCAGTTTGCTTTTCCACCAACAGTGTAAGAAGGTTCCCCTTTCTCTGCATCCTCACCAACATCTGTCGCTTCCTGTGTGGTTAATTTTCGCCATTCTGACAGGTGTGAGGTGGTATCTCATTGTAGTTTTGATTTGTATTTTCCTGATGATGTGTGATGCTGAGCATCTTTTCATGTGTCTGTTAGCCTTACATATGCCTTCTTTGGAACAAAGTCTTTTTCTGTCTTCTGCCCATTTCTTAACCGGATTTTGTTTTTTGAGTGTTGAGTTTGATAAGTTCTTATAGACTTTGGATACTAAACTTTTATCAGATATGTCATTTGCAAATATCTTCTCCAATTCTGAAGGTTACCTTTTAGTTTTATTGATTATTCTTTTGCTGTGCAAAATCTTTTTATCTTGATGAAATCCCAATAGTTCATTTTTGCATTTGTTTTCCTTGTCTCCCGTGATGTATCTAATAAGAAGATGCTATGGCCGAGGTCAAAGAGGTTTCTGCCTATGTTCTTCTCTAGGATTTTGTTGGTTTCCTATCTCACATGTAGGTCTTTCATCCATTTTGAATTTATTTCTATGTGTGGTGTAAGAAAGTGGTCCAATTTCATTCATGTGGCTGTCCAGTTTTCCCAACACCATTTGTTGAAGAGGCTGTCTTTTTCCATTAGATATTCTTTCCTGCTTTGTCAAAGATTAGTTAACCATATAGTTGTGGGCCCATTTCTGGGTATTCTCTTCTGTTCCATTGATCTGTGTCTGTTTCTGTGCCAGTACCATACTGTCTTGATGACTACAGCTTTGTAATATAACTTGAAACCCAGAATTGTGACACCTCTATATTTGTTTTTCTTTTTCAGAATTGCTTTGGCTATTCAGGGTCTTTTGGTTCCATACAAATCCTAGGATTGTTTGTTCTAGTTCTGTGAAAAATGCTGGTGTTATTTTGATAGGGATTGCATTAAATGTGTAGATTGCTTTTGGGTAGTATACACGTTTTAACAATATTTTTGTTCTTCCAATCCATGAGCATGGAATGTTTTTCCATTTCTTTGTGTCCTCTTCAATTTCTTTCATATATGTTTTATAGTTTTCAGAGTACAGATCTTTTACCTCTTTGGTTAGGTTTATTCCTGGGTATCGTATGGTTGTGAGTGCAATTGTAAATAGGATTGATTCCTCAACTTCTCTTTCTGCTGTTTCATTATTAGTGTGTAGAAATGCAACAGATTTCTGTATGTTGTTTTTGCATCCTTAGACTTTACTGTGTTCATGTTATCAGTTCTAGTAATTTTTGGTGGAGTCTTTCAGGTTTTCTACAGAGAGTATCATGTCATCTGCAAATAGTGAAAGTTTGACTTCTTCCTTGCCAATTTGGATACCTTTGTTTCTTTTTGTTGTCTGATTTCTGTGGCTGGAACTTCCAGTACTATGTCAAGTAACAGTACTGAGTGGATATACCTGTCTTGTTCCTGACCTCAGAAAAGTAGCTCTCAGTTTTTCCCCATTGAGGATGGGTCCTGTTTCTTCTTACAAATTCCTGTCTCTCTCCATAATTTTGGTTAGTTGTTTTACCTGTGAACTGTTTTCTGGTATGTTTAGGAAAAGTCATTCATTTGTGGGTCATCCAGGTTTTTCTTTATCTGTGTGCGAGTGATGTTCTTTCCCATTCTTTACATCTCTGAGTTGATGTTGGAAGTCCTCAAGGTTCATTATATATGATTTATATGCAAAAAAAAATTATGCAGCTTTTATATTTTTTTGTATGTTTTTAAATATAAAATAGAAACATTTATGAACCTGCCACCTACTCTAAAGACTAGAAATTATCAATGTCCTTACATCTAGGGAGGGGATAGATAGCACAGGACTGAAACACAAAAGTAAGTGAATTAATGTCCACCTTTCTTTAAGAGGGGTTAATAGTATCTATAATTGGAATCTGCAAAGGCCTGAACTTAAATATGTTACTTGGAATAAAACATAAACTGGGCAAAGTCATACTAGATCTGCCCAATGGCCAGTGCTTAAAGTTCTTCATTTTGTCATTTTGTGCCAAAAGACCTAAGATTTAAGAAGTATGAATCTCATTTTAAATTCACCATCCCAATCAGCAGTCAGTGAGCTGGGAAAAGCAGCAAATTTTAGGTGATACCGAGAGTCCTTGTCATACTTCAATAATTTCCTTCTTTGTGAAGAGAATTAATGTCTTTGGTAACTATGTTACTCCCTACACTATGTTATTATGTGAAATTATATCCTGGGCACAATGTCCAATTGGAAGAGTATACTAGCTCCTTTATTACTTTTTTTTCCCCTTCAGCTTAATTTTTGAGTGATATAATTTTGTCTGGTCTATTGAATAAATAATTCCCTAACTTACAATCTTAGTGATTAATAAATCATTTCACCCTGATTAAGAAAGCAGTACCTACTTTTTTGGGGGGGGAAAGGAGCATTTTATTAGCTTTCAAAATATTTAGAAAAGTAACATGGCTCCTCTCTTAGCTCCCTTCCCATTATATTAGTACATTTTATTTTTTCTAATGGGGTACAAAAACCAGTAATATGATGGGAAGTCATTAATACAATATAATCACAGCAGAAGATCAAGCTCATCTCTTTCTCTTTGCATTGTCAAGTGTTTCAATATTTTATTTTATAATGTGATGTCCAGAACTGATCATGGTAATCTAAGTGTGGATCTGACTAATGCATTGTATAATCAAAGATTTCCTTTTAGATTATGTTTCTTTTATATTCCCTGGCTTGCACATGTCACAGTCAGGCTTAATGGAATCACCACACTACAGTATTATCCCCAAAAGAAATCCAGGAATGGAACAACTATGGGAGAGTGACAATAATGAATAGGAAAACCCAAGTTCCAGCTGTATTTCATCACTTGCCTCAGTTTCCTTGTGGATGCCACAAACTCAAATGCCTATAGGGTTGGAAAAAAGGATGAAAATGATCAAATAACTGTGTAGGATTTAGAAGAGCTTCAGGAAATTGGCGAATCACCTTGTATAGAAGGGTAGTTGTCACTCAGCTTCAGATCATTGCGGCCATGCAAGAATACAGGCCAGTCTTGCCAAAGAACAAAAATCTAATTTCTCAACAGAGGCAGGAAGTATAGATTTTCATAGGAAAGCTCTTATTTTTTAAATGTGGGAACTATCTGAAAACCTTATAAAACAAGAGGCTACAGAACAAACAAATCAGTCTGCAGACACAATCGCTTATTTGTGCCTACCTTATTAGAAGGTCTCCAAGGATCCTTCTGGCTCTATCATTTTGCGTTTAAAGATTGTGGGTCAGTATGGTTTTTAAAGGAATCAGCCGAATTAATTGTTTAGGGTGAGACAATTTATAGAAGCAGCAGCAGCCTTATCCAAAGCTACTAATTAAGTGTCAAATCTATGTTTGGGATACTTGAGAAGTTAAAAGGCATAGTCTCTCCTTTCAGGAGCATACAAGTTATTCATTGGCTCAACAAATATTTACCGAGTAATGAAAGGTCAATAGGAGTGAAATAATTCAATTTACCTTCCATTCTTCTCCAAACTTATCTCTATTTTTTCACATCCTTGGTGCTCTCAGACCTCCACAGGCTGAGCCCTACCTACTTTTTTGTATATTCTTAAATCAACATTTTCAGCTTCCTCTGGGACCTTTCTGCAGTAATTACTCCCTTAGCCTCTTGGTTGTTAAGTCCTTCTTGTCTCCACTTGCTCTTTATTCTCAACTAAAACTATATTTATGATTCATCATATATGAAATAATGCCACATGTTCCACCACACCTGCCTCCCCTCACCCATTCATTTTCCCAGTAAACTTTTCGGATGAGCATTATAGGATGGTTCTACTCAGAGTCACTGCCCAGCCTGAAGGTATTAAGAAGACAAGGAGAGGTGTAGTGATGACCTGATGGTAGGGGGTGAGTAGTGAGCTCATTTAACACCCTCCTCTCCAACAGCCCTTTGAGCAAGGAGGTGGACCTCTGCAGGAGGCAGAGTGTGTAAAAGCAGTGGAGTCTCACTGCCTGGATTTGAAATGTAAGTGTGACACTGCCATTCTGTAGCTGTGTGACCTTGTGCAAGTTATTTGATCTTTTGTGCCTCAGTTTGCTCATCTGTGAAATAGTAGAGCTGTTCTAATAATAGAACTAATAGGGCTGCTGTGAGAATTAAATATGTTAGAATTTGTAAGTCCTTAGAACATACAAGACTCATAGTAAACTCAATACTAATGCTGAGAAATCATAATAGAAGTTCTTAGTCTTTTTTTAAAAGAAGATTTTATTATTTATTTGAGAGAGAGAAGAGCAAGACAGAGAGACAGCACAAACAGAGGACAGAGGGAGAGGAAGAAGCAGACTCCCCCCTGAGCAGGGACCCTGACTCGGGGCTCTATCCCAGCACCACGAGTTCATGACCTGAGCTGAAGAGAGATGCTTAACCGACTGAGCCACCCAGGAGCCCCCACAAGTTCTTAGTCTTAAATGAGAAAACTGAGGTCTAGGGGGATTAAGGAACTTCCCAGGGCTGGCACAGTTAATGAGCTGCGGAGTTGAGTGTTCAGCCTAGGTTGTCTGGCTGCAAAACCCAGGCTTTCAACCACCATGCTCTCTGCTTCCCAACTATGCTATGCTGCTCCAAAGTAAAAACAACATTGCCATAAATAAAGGTCATATCAGTGGCATTCTGTACATCTTAAATTAGTAATAACAGGCACTGTGTTATTAATTTCCATTCTCTATCCCTTGCTTAATAGAAACTTTTCATGATTTCCCTCCCCAGCAGTTTCAATAAGATGCTTGAAAATTTGTTTTGCTTTGTTGCAGATAATATGCTTACTAAGAGGCATTGTTTTCTTTATGGGGCCAGTTCTCCTTCTAAATGTTCAATGCCTTTCTGATTTTATGACTCAGAGTATTTGATTGTTGACTCTTAACTCTTCCCTCCCACTCTCCAGGTCCTGCCTTCTGCCTTCTAGATTTCACTATATTTATTCCCAGAGAGATTAACTTGGATTCTTGAGATAGAAAATGCTTTAAGTAACCTATAGTTAACTTGCTTATAGTCTTCTCCCACCACTCCCGAATGACCATTGTTATAGTGTTATAATTTTTGTACAGTAATAGAATTTCCTCCAGCAGGTCTCAATAGTCCCTGTATCGGCAGATGGTTGAATTGACCCAAGGTTTGGGTTTTGCAGAAGGAAAAGGAATTTTAGGGCTGGCAATATATTGGTTAAAGTTACTCCTCATTTCTTCTGGGCTCAGTGGGCAAGGAAATGTAAAATGAAGCCATGAAGTATAGGGGGAAATAGGAGGAGTAAGAGACTGTTGGGTTCACTCGGGTGAAGCACTATTAAAGTGAGAGTAAGTGATGAAAGGGAAAGTGGGGGGTTTGTGACCAGGACCTGGGGTGTAGAGCTATAAGACCTCAGGGTCAGAGCCATGCAGGCCCGAGCAAAGGTGTCAGGTGTAGCTGTGAGAGTGCATTTCTGAAGTGCCCTGTCAATCTTCCCTCTCTTGGGCATGTCCCGCCCAAGGCTGCCGGAACAAGGTCCTTGCACTCGTTAGTTCCAGTGATTCTTCAAGGTTTTGCTTTCCTTCCTGCTCTTCTTTCACCTAGAGTTTTTAGTTTGCCTCAAAGTCACTTTCAGAGTGGGTAGATTCTCTGTTACTTTATCATATTGTTTGTGGTCTTCAAAACCACATGTATCATGAATCCTTTTGATCAACTTCTTCCTGCGTCTCTGATTCTCACTAATTTCTCAGTACTCTTCAGAGTCCATGGCCCACACTTGCCTGTTTTGGAGAGTTTAGGAAGACATGTATCTGAGGGGATGGACCCTGGAGTTTATGGCCTAAGAAGGGCTATGAAGGCACCGGCCTCCCTCAGATCTACCACGTGGGTGTTTTAGTCATTTACTATAACAGAAGGTAGGGTACTGAGGAAACAGGAACTAGGTTGCAAAGTCTTCACCAAATGTGAATAAATTACCTGAATGTTCAACAGAGAACATCAAAAAGATTGATATAGTCACACGAATGGAGTCTCAAAGAGGAATTTTTTTTTCATAAGAATAGAAGAATGGCCAAGACAGGACAGTGGGACACTTGGAGAGCTTATGATACAAGAGAAAATGAACAGCCTGTGCTTGGGATTTGATCAATCGATAGATGCATTTTCCAAACCCTAGACCAATGAATCAGAACCTCCAGGAACAATTGGGAAGTACAGCTATTGTGACAATCCCCTTAAATTACAGAGAGTATAAGAGGAAGGGACATTTTGTGATAAGGCTGAGAATGGAAGAATGCTTGCTTACAAAGAAAGGAGATTTCAAGAGAAGGGCGTGGAGATCGTGAAGGGAAGAAACAAGTTGAAAGACACAGACAAGCATGGCAGTGGCAATAATGTGGAGGGAGTTGAACTCTAGCTTAGTGACATGCAGAGGAATTGAATTAACTTCTCTGGATAGCAAACTAGTACTGGTTGAAAAATTTTCAAGAAGTTGAAAGATTGAAGTATTTGCTCAGTAGTTAGATAAAATTTTGCAAAACTTCTTTTCTGGTGTCTTTAAGGAGAGCTCTCCCTACAGGGAAATGTCAACTTGCTTCCTGGTTGCTCAACCTTAGGATGAAATCCCAGCAGCTGGCAGAGGTGAAGAAGGTCAAAAGTTCCTTTGAGTGGACTGGAAAGACCTGTAGTAGTCCTGGAAATCTACATTTGATTGGGTTATTTGCATAAATTGTTAGAAGAAGGGCTGGTCCTTAAATTCTTACTACATAAGAAAGACTCATGGAGCCATCCCTGCAGGAAGTCTTGGAACTGGAGCACCTGAGCTGGCTTAGGGACAGTGAACCCTGAGTAGGATATTCCATTGTGGTTGGGAGGTAGTTTGGAGCATTTCCAGGTGTTTTGCCTCTAGCCACCTGTCTGATCAGAAGGCATCAGACAAAAAGGACCTAGGTAACATCCTTGACTTCCCTCTCCCTAGCTCTAAAATGCCATGAATAATTTTCCTGCTTCCCCATTTTTATTGGTATAAAATCCCAGTGTTGCTTTAAAGAAGCAAACAACCCCTCCCCCAATTTTTTTAAAAAACATGCTTTGAAGTTTTTCTTGGGCTGGCCCCACAAAAACGCTTCCAGCTTGCTCATTTTTTGCTATTTCTCCACCCCTTTATCAGTCTTATCTTTGCCCCTGCAGCCACCCCATACTCTAATTTGTCTGGTTATGTTTATGCAATTACAGAGCTCCTCTGTTGGGGTGATACTAATCCCTCATGGCCCCCTTACCTTTGAAAAGCTTCTCATCCTTCACGGCCAAATGGGCATGCCACATTCTTCTTAAACTTTCTTATGTACTCAAGTCATAGCCAATTACTCTCTATTCAAGTTCCCATAGCACTTACTACCTCTAACTAGAATGTTTTCTACAGTCTACAGCAGTCCTGCTTTATGTTCCTTGTTTTTTCATTAGATTAAAAACCCTCCAAGGGAAAGATTATGGTTTAGTACCACGTTATTTTCCAGAGTACCTATCTTAATACCGTGAATACAGTGTGTACTTAACTAAATATTGGCTGATTGAATATCCACTTCCAGTAAATGAAATAGGCCTTTTCAAGCCTTACAAGCAGGCTTGAGCCACAAAGAAACATTGCACAGAAATCAAGTATCCATTTATCAGTAGTCCCCCCAGTGGCTTGAATAAGTAAATGACCTTTTCCAAAACACAGGAACTTCCTCACTTCCTATTGCTTAGGAAGAATCTTGACTAATAAATATATTTCTGTATAGGCTGTGGCCAGTACATGTAGTCTTTGGGTGACTTAGAGTCAAACTTCCTCTTGGCTTACAGAATCACACAGGGAGATCTTCCCCCAGGTTCTGAGATGTTATGCAGGCTAGAAGGAAAAGCTTGGGACCTGACACCACCAAGCACAGATGCTGACATATGCATTGTAGCCTAATAGAACGTGAGCTGACTGGCCAGGAAGCTCTCAGTAATTGTCCCTGAGCAAACAGCTTCAATCCTCTGGAGCTGTTTTTTTCTGTAAAATATGGACAAAAATACCTTCCCTAACTTTAAGTACTTATTCACCTCTTATTCACCATTTCAGAATCTCTCCACCTCATCTGTCTCTTTTTCTGGCCACTACTGTGGCAACCAGTCCTGCCATCTCCAAGAAGCTTCCCGCGGGTACAGCCTGACCACCTGATTTTAGTCCTGTGCCTCAGGCCCCAGAGTGTCTTTGTTGGCTAGATGTGGAAAGCCACAGAAACCCACTCAGCTTGCAGCCTAGGCATGCATATGCCAGAAGTTCTGGGCAGTTAGGGTAACAACCCACAGAATAAACTATGGCCAGTATAGGTCCAGGACTTTTAGAAAATCCCTTCTCCTCTCTAACCCCACAGAAATGGTCCAGAAATACACCGTCCCAGGACTGAGCAAACAATTGTCTATATTGGTGACCAGCTGATAATGCATCCTTGTATATGATTCTTTATTTTCATATCTGTCTTCTATTGTTCCTGATCCTTTACTTATTTTTTCCTGAGTCTGTACACCCCAAAGAGCATAATTACACACAAGCCTTCATCTCCGGCTCTTCTCTCTGAGAACCTAGATTGAGACATAACCCTGTTGCTACAACATGGGCAGGCAAACAAAAAGAAAAAATCTCTAATAGAAAATGTAAAGTGATAGCAAATTTGTTTTTCTCTAGAAAGGTAAATATGGTAAAAGTAAGTAGGTGGTAGTATCACCTTAAGAGGATTTGAAAACATCAGTGGACTTTATTTGATGTGGAACCTTCGGGCAAAACTTATGATGATTCCAAGGACTTTTCTTTGTGATCGCCATGGTATTGTATTCCCTTGGGATGCTAGTCTGATTTTAGTGGGTAAAACTGCACAGGAATCACAAGGGGGATCATAGTCACAGCAGCCAAATTAACCCAAGCTGATGACATTGCTCTGTGCCCTAGGAAAGGCACTAGAAGCTGGAAAAGAAACGTTCACTAATGGAAAATAACCAAGAGGCTAAGGAGAGAGATGTTATTTTTGAACTTTTAAAGAGAACATTATAAATAGCAGAGAAAATGGAAAAGCAGGAATTAAAAACAATAAAAACAAAAGCAAGTTGACAGCGGCCCTTTTAATATGACAATTTTGGTGCTTCTAAGGCCCAGGCTCATGGATGTAATAGCTGAGTCCCCGCAAAATAGCCAAGGACCATGAGGTTTGAGCACTTAGTCACAATGGCATTTCAGGTTAAACAATCATTGACTCAGCGGTGAAAAATGAGATAAATTAAAATTATTTTCTTCACAACGGCCGAGGGGCTTGGCAAGTAATATATTGAAGAAATTTCCTGGACATAATAGGTTACATTAATTTTCAACTGCAAAACAATTCCTTCAGCATTATTTTTCAAGGAGAGAGAAAAGAGGAAGGGGGGAGAAAACTACCCTGTTACTTGTGCTATTTACTTCTGGCCTAAATGAGAAAACATGTTTCAAAGGGAAGATTAAGAAAGGCGTATCAAGACACACAGCAAATCCTGACTGTAAAGAATTCAAGCTAATTGGTTACCCATTTGCCTGTTCAAATGTGGTCAGTATTAATCCAAGAACAATGGAAGCATGAGTTATGAAAATCGTTACATTGGGAAACAGGATGTTAAGCCCCCTGCTAGCTAAAAAGCACCTTTGTTTGGAATATGGAACTAAAATGGGAGCAAATCTTTCCGTCCAAATGTTCTACCAGTTATGGTAGAAGAGCTTAGTGCCTGTGATTAGGTCCTCTTTGTCCCTGTTGCTGAGCAAATGAGTGAACCCCTTGGTTCCAAACCTTGCAGATTTCACATGCTGCTTGGGGAGAGGTAAATGGGGTTGTACCAAGGTAGTGAGAATAGATGGAGCCACCAGCTGGTACCAGATAGAAGCAGGAGCCCATATTCCTGCAGTCCACATGCATGTTTCTCTCCTCCCTGCTCCCCTTAAGACCTATCTTACCATCTTTAGATTATTGACCATTTGGCCCAGTGGTGTCCTGGTAAATGTTTAACAACTGGCACTCTAAATGTAGTTCTGACATGAATATTCGTTGATATTTCCATTTTATAGCTGTGGCTGGCAAACGTCTTCTGTGAAGGATCAGACACTAAATCTTTTAGGCTTTTCAGGGCACGCATTCTCTGTCACAACTACTGAACTCTGCCTTTGGAACATGAAAGCAGCCTAGACAATACACAAAGGAACAAACACAGTGGTGCTCCCATAAAACCTTATGTACAGATACTGAAATTCAAATTTTTTGTCATTCTCATGTGGTATGAAATATTCTTTTTTTTTAAACTTAATTTTCAGAAAAAGCAACAACAACCATTCTTAGCTCTCAAACCATATACAAACAAACAAACAAAAAGCAATCTGGGTTTGGCCTGGAGGCTGTTGTTTGCCACTCCCGTTTTACAGTAACATTTAAGTTGGACAGTAGGGAGTCAGCTGAGATGCACCTTGGAACATCATTTGTTTACCAATAAGACGGGTGACTTTTGTGCTCAGTTGTGTAATTATTTTCAAATACCGGAAGGTTTCCTTAGTTTCATTGTGCTGTTCACAGTGTGAAGGCTACTTGCATGACATACTTTTAAGTTTAACTGTATTATTAACACTTTCTCCTTAACTTTCTAATGTCCCAACCATCAACAAAACAGTTCAAGCTCTGACTAGTAGCATTTGCCAATTTCTTTGGTTGTAAACATTTCCACTACCGCCAATTTTAAGTTACTAACATGATTATCAGTAATATTACATGGATACTTATAAATAAACTACAAGGGCAAGAATTTCCTTCTTTATTATCTTTGCTTCCATGCAATGTCTTGTACAGACATTAAGCACACACTAGACGCTCAATAAAGATATAGTGATGAAACTATGTCTGTTAGGCAGCTCCTTCTGTCCCTCGCATGAAGTCATTTTAAGTGACGGACACAGGTCTCTAGGAACCAGATAGGCCATCAGGTTCTATCTTCAGGTTTGGTTACTGATGTTTAGCAGGTATGACTAGCCTTCAGAGGAGTGGAAGAGATAATAACAGTGTTGGTCTTAGGTTCTCCTAGCCCTCCCCCTCCTTCTCTGTACTCTCCCTGTCTATCCTCCCAGATGGCTTCTCTTGCTCCCTGCCTTGCATGGGTTCCTAGTTGCCTCCTCTGACTCTGTTACTATTCCAATCTAACTATTACAGTTAAATACCTATTTTAGTGTTTATTTGGAGAGAGGAATTAAGCTTGGTTTAAAAATAGAAACTAAACTGAGCTACAAGTATAGGCCTAAAATTTAGAAACATAACTAACACAGCACTTAACAATTAGGAAGATACAGGAATGTGTATAGGTATATACGTATGTATTGCTTTGTTTGAAAAATACTGAACAAAAATTACCTGTATTCCTACTACTTTTTGAATTGTACAAAATAACAAATGAAAAATGCCCTTCAGTCCATCTAATCTCTCCCTCCAAATTAACCATTATTAACAATTTGGGGAGTGCCATTTCAGATTTTTTTTTTCCAAGTCTCAAAATACAAAAATCCCTCTCCCACCCCTCCCTCTTCTGCTCCTTCCCTCTCCTTCTGTTCTGCTCCCTCCTCCCCCCTCCTCTGGAGTATTCACTGTTGAGTGCTTAGACTTCATTCAGAGCAGGGTCCTAACTCACCTCCCACTCTAGGCCAATGTCTTAGGGCAGCCTCCTCAGGTTACTAATGCTGGGCCGGCTCAGGGCTCACATTTCCACTCTGGCACAAAGCTGACATTTGCTTCATTCGGTACTCGGTACTCTCATTCCTCTGGACTTCACTTTACCAGGACCCACTCCCTGCACTCTTAGTCTTTTTGTACAGTGACTCTCTAACTGGCATTCAGAGTCACAAAACCATTCAGATTTCCTGGAACTAAATTGCTTTCCAGAACTCCAACGGCATGAAGCTGATGTGGATATTGATTTCTTGTTTGTTAGTGGCCAGTAATGTGGAGCTCAGAACAGGCACAGACTGGTGGAAAGAGCACCTGTTCACATCTGTGAGCTGCTGGGCAGGGGGTGACCACCCTCAGTTGGCTGCCACAGCTGGCCCCCCCTGCTCTGTACTGTGCCTTTCCCTCTGCCTGCCAGACTCGGGGCTGATTACAGACAGTGCTGGGCTGTGGGGCCTGCAGCCAGAGCTCTCCTGCATCTGCTGCCACCCTCAAAACCCATTCTGCCCTTTGTCTGCTGAGGCTCTGAGAGCCACAGAGCCCAGCAACTCACAGCCAGCTCCGCTCACGTGGCAGTGTCTGCTGAGACAAAATTGCACGTGGTGTCTGTCTGCAGGGAAAAGCACCGCCCAAGAGAAGTGTGTCAGACTCCTGGCTAGCCAGACACCCAATTATTTGTCTTTGCTTTTCCTTTTTTTAATTTTTTTTTAAATTCTGACAACAATGCCTCTTACAAAGCAGGCAGTGGTGTGGCTGGTCGTTCTTTTTCCTTTGGTTAATTTAGTTTTTTATCTCCTAAGAGCCAGACCTTGAAGTCCAGTGCCTCACTCCCGCCCATGGTTCTGAGGAAACACACCTGACATATTGACACCCTTTTGTAGAAAACTTGTCTGTTAACCCCATGACAAGTGATTAGTGACAACATTGCTATTGTTTTAAATGAATACCGGAATTGGCCTCTGACACAAAATAGCCAGTCTCATCCCATAGATAATTCTCCTGATTTTAATAATTTGCCTAATATAAGAAAAATTCTCCTCAATTCCATCCTCAGATGTTGCCTTCTCAGCGGGATTTACTCTGGCTCTATTTAAGATTGCCTTGACCACCCTACCTATCTACTTGATTTTCCTTATCTTTCTTTTTCTTCTCTTGTCGCCTTCAACATACTAACCAGCATAGTATATTGCTTCTTTTCAGTCTCCTCTTAATAGAACCTTAGCTCCTCAAGGGCAGGAATGTATGTCTGTTTTAGTCGCTGATATTTTTGTAGAGCTTAGAAGAGTGCCTAGCATATGTAAAATATTCAGTAATGATGTGTCGAATAAACACAACAAAATCAGAGCAGCCATGAGCATCCCAGCCCTGTGTCTTCTCCCCCTTCTCTGTGGCATTCTCTGATGTTCTTTCTCCTCCTTCTAATCTTTCCCTTTACCTTTTCCCCTACCTCCTCTGAAAATATAATAGACACTTTCCAGGTTCCTCTGCCCTAATGTAAGATTATAGTGATTCATTCCCATAGGCTGTGAATGATTGATAAGACTTAAATATCACCTAAAAAAACAAGAGAAAAAGGCAAGAAGAAATTATATTTTTTAATGTTTAATTGTGGTAAAATACAAATAGCATAAAGCTTACTGTCTTGAGCATTTTTTTCATTGGCAAATCTATAAGATATGCAAAGTGTACATTGCAGTGACCCAATACACATACATTGTGAAAGAATTGCTCCCATCTAGTTAATTTTCATATCCTTTTACAAGGCATACATACACCAGTCACCAGGATGCACACTCTAAGTATCCCACAACCCTACCGGTCGACCATTTGTTTATTTATTTATTTAGGTGAGAACATTTAAGTTCTACTCTCTTAGCAAACTTCAATTATGCAATATAGGGTTATCAATTATAGACACCAGAAGGGGGAATGAACCATGAGAGACTATGGACTCTGGGAAACAAACTGAGGGCTTCAGAGGAGAGGGGGGTGGGGGATTGGGATAGGCCGGTGATGGGTATTAAGAAGGGCACGTATTGCATGTTGCACTGGGTGTTATACGCAAGTAATGAATCATGGAACTTTACATCAAAAAACTTGGGATGTACTGTATGGTGACTAACATAATAAAAAACTATTATTAAATAAATAAATAAATACAAATTAAAAAAAAAGACACCATGTTTTACATTAGATCTTCAAACCTTACTCATCTTATGGCTGAAACTTTATACCCTTTTACCAGCCTCTTCCTATTTCTCCCATTCCCCAACACCTGTCAACTACTTTTTTATCTCTTGATCATGGATACATTAAGAAAGTCCTACCTCTTGATTATGGATATGTTAACTTATAATTATTCATTTTTCCCTTTTTTAATAGATATTATGCTTCAATAAATAACATTTATTTTTTAAAATATTGATTTAAGTCCTCTCTAGGTATTGAATTTATGATTGATTAACTAATTTTGTTGCTTTTATTTATCTTTTTGTTTTCTACTTCTTACAATGATCAAGTATTACTTTTATAATACTTTCATAATATTAAAAAAGTATTTTTATTTTAATTAGAACATTTTGGACCATATTAAAATCTCATAGATCAGTGTATCAAGGAATATACAACACACTAAAATCAGGTGTTTGTGGAATTTTTTTTCTTCTTCTCTTTAATAAATTTATACACCCTTTATGCATCTCTCCCTTTCCTCACCCCCTTCCTCTGGCAATGACCAGTCTGTTCTTTGTATCAATGAGCTTAGCTTTTTTTTTTCTTCTTTTTTTTAAGATTCTCCATAGAGATCATACAGTATTTGTCTTTCTCTGTCTGACTTAGCATAATGTCCTCTAGATCCAACCATGTTGTCACAAATGGCAAGATTTCATTCTTTTTTATGGCTGAATAATATTCGTGTGTGTGTGTGTGTGTGTGTGTGTGTGTGTCACAATTTCTTTATCCATTCATCCTTCAGTGGTCACTTAAGTTGTTTCCATATCTTGGCAATTGGAAGTAATGTTGAAATGAACATGGATATGTACCTCTTTTTGATTTAGTATTTTCATTTTCTTTATATAAACACCGAAAAACGGAATTGCTGAATCATATGGTATTTTTATTTTTAACATTTTGTCAAAATTCCATACTATTTTCCATAGTAGCTAGAGCAATTTATGTTCCTACCAACAGCGCACAAGGGTACCTTTTTCTCTACATCCTCTCCAACACTTGTTATTTCTTGTCTTTTTAATAGCCATTCTAACAGGTAGGTTTTGTGGTTTTGATTCGCATTTCCCTGTGATTAGTGATTTTGAACATCTTTTCATGTACCTTTGGTCATCTATATGTCTTTGGAAAAAAATACTATTTATATATTCTTCCCATTTTTAAATTAGATTGTTTTTTTGCTACTGAGTTGTGTGAGTTCTTTATATATTTTATCAGATATGATTAACCCCTTGTCAGATACATGGTTTACAAATATTTTCTCTTAGTAGGTTGCCTTTTAATTTTGTTGATGGTTTCCTTTACTGAGCAGAAGCTTTTTAGTATGTTGTAGTCTTCCATTTATTTATTTTTGCTGTTTTTGCTCTTACTTTCGGTGTCAGATTTAAAAAATTGTCGCCAATACCTACATCAAGGAGCTTACCACCTGTTTTCTTCTAGAGGTTTTATGGTTGCAGGTCTTATGTTTAAATCTTTAATCCCTTTTGGGTTATTATTTGTGTATGGTGTAAGACAGTGGTCAAGTTTCATTCTTTTGCATGTAGCTGTCCAGTTTTCCTAACAACATTTATTGAAGAGACTATCCTTTCCCTGTTGTATAGTCTGGGATCCTTTGGCATAAATTATTTGACTGTATATGCATGGGTGTATTTCTGGTCTTTCTAGTCTATTCCATTGATCTATGTGTCTATTTTTAAGCCAATATTGTACCGTTGTAATTACTATGGATTATAAGGTAATTTGAAATCAGGGAGTATAATACCTCCAGTTTTGTTCTTATTTCTCAAAATTGCTTTGGCTATTCAGGGTTTTTGGTGGTTCCATACAAATTTTAGAATTATTCTATTTCTTTGAAAAATGCTGTTGGAATTTTGATATGGATTACACTGAATCTGTAGATTGCTTTGGGTACCTATTAAGCTATAACTCCTCATCCCCCCCTTTCCTCAGCTCCTAGAAATCAACTACTGTCTCTAAGAATTTGACTACTCTAAGTATCTCACATAAGTATAATTATACAGTATTTGACTCCAAAGGAAACTTTTTAATTGTAGGAATATTTAAGTGTAGATCAATGGATGTAAAAATATTTGTGGGAGAAAAGAACATTCTAAGTGCCCCTAAAACCACATATAGCCAACCGAGCCAAGTATCTGATATATGAACATATATACTTCACTGTGACCAAAATTCACATGAAAGGAAGAATCTTATCTAAACTTCCAGTTTGCTCTACAATAAGCAAAAACAATATATGAAAATCTAGATTTATGTATGATGTAATAAAACTGATGTTTTTAAATGTAAAATGATTAAAGCTGGATTATTAATGATAATTTCTGTAGTGTTTTATACTTAAAACACTTTAACATTTTGGGTGTTATTGTTTTTTTTTTTGGTAACATCTTCATAGGATAAAAAATGTGGAGTATTATATTCTTCTTACAGATGGCAACATCTTAACCTAGGTGCATGGTCAGAATCTTGGGAGCCTTCCACCTATTACAATTGTATTAAATTTTCACCAGTATGGCATTATTCAAATTGTAGAGGTGAAGTTGGATGAAGCTCTTATGCCCTAAGGGCTTGCTCTTGCCCAGGCACTGCTGAGTCTGCCATAGCTATCATCACATGGACACACATTGCAAATTCACTACTTACTAGCTGGGTTACCATGAGCAAATTATAGGAACTCAACAAATCTCTGGGCCCCTACCTGAAAAATGGAAATCATAATCTAGCCTCCCACTTTCCTTTTGTCTTTCCCTAACCTGTAATAGGGTGTAAACAAAGCAGACACCAAGTGCTATTGTGGGGAAAGAGTGAAACGCCTGAAGATTTTGAAATGCTGTGCTAACATAGACATAAGTCTTCCAACTTAACCACAGTACAACTGTGGAGAGCAAAGGACTATATATCACCTTAATTTCTCTAAAACTGCTGTGGTATTCTTCCTCAGCCAGCCCACTCAACGGGCAAGATAGGATAGGGAACAATGTTTATTTGAATCTGAGTGTCTTAATACCACTCCATTGTTTTAGGAACCTCTTTAAGTAAAGCAGCTTCTCTATGGATTAGACATCTTTTCGGGCTCTGCCTCAGTCCTTTCCCTGGTGGAGTCTGGGAAGAAGTATATAGCCACATGACCTTAACGGGAAGAAACCCAACTTCTCTGGGTCTGTGCCTTTGCAGACACTAAAGGATGATAAATTTTGGCTCTGTCCTTCTTGTTCCAATAGGGGCCAGTGATTCTTCCCAGCTAATGTAGCTTCTCCTTGGTTTTTGCTAATGTTCAGACCTTCTGAAATTCTGTAATCCCATTTCATGTCACACCCAGACCACCCAAAGAATGCAGGGGCACCGCAACCCCCTCCTCATCTTATCTCCCTGAATATCCTCCTCCCCACCTACCCCTACAAAAGACTCCATGACCTGCCCATTGACTTACAAGTTACTGTCCATGCCGCATGGGAGCTGGGGCAGGGCAAGAACACAAACTAGCTACTCATTCCCTAAACTGCACCATGTCATCCTAATTGCATTAGGGATGTCCCATGTTGGCTCTGGATATCCCTATCTGCTGGTTCCTCCTAGAGTTAGTTAGTTTGTTTGCTTCTTTCTTTCTTTCTTTCTTTCTTTCTTTCTTTCTTTCTTTCTTTCGTTCTTTCATTCTTTCTTTAAATAAAGATTATTTATTTATTTATTTGAGAGAGAAAGAAAGAAAGCACGAGTGGGGGTAGGGGCAGAGGGAGAATCAGACTCTATGCTGAGCAGAGAACCCTACACAGGGCTCAATCCCAGGACCCTGAAATTATGACCTGATCCGAAGGTAGACACTCAACCAACTGAGCCACCCAGGCGCCCCCCTCCTAGAGTTTCTAAAAGGATTTTGTTAAAACCTCTAGATGTTTCCCCTCAACCTGAGTAACACATCCCCCATTTTTTATATCCAAGCCCCTAGACAGGAAGATTGAGCTCATATGGGACCACACCCTCTTCCAATTTTTCCTCCTTTCTTAACTCAGTTCTTTGTCAAGAAAAGAGTGGACTCTTCTTTTTTTTTTTTTTTTCCTTCCAGGTTGTATTCTCTTTCTAGCTGAGCTTAATTTACCATCTCCCTTTCCCTGAAGTTAAAATGCCGAACAAGCTCTAGTAGACAATAAGGGAACACAGATCTATAGGTATCTTAAAAATGACATATAAATTGCACACACATAGGATTTAGGCATTTGTATCAGTCTGCTAGGGCTGCTACAACAAAATACTATGAGAAAAGACTTTAGTCAAATCTTTGTTGATCTCACATGAGGAACCCAAGGCCTAGAGTTAACAGTGACTTGCCTAAGTGACTTGCCAACACAGTTCCTGTTGGCAGGGGTCAGATGGATCTCAGATATGGTACCTCAATTCCTCAGTTTCTTCCTCTGTATCATTTTGCTCAGTGGAAAGTTACTTCCTATGTATTACAGTATACAGATATACAGATAAGTGCCTTAATTGACGATTCTGTTAATGCAATAAAAGGAATTAGTGCACAAATTAGATGCACGGGGGAAGTTCATTTCATTGTTTTGCAAAGAGTAAAACAATAAATCATTGGCTTCTAGTGTGGCACCATATGGGAATAATATTAAGAATAATACTTAAAAGAAGATGTTTCTAAACATTTTACTTTTTTCTCCTCAGATTTCTTTATTTCATAAAAATCAGTGTTGATTAATGAGAAGGCATAAATGGAGGCCAATTTTTCAATCTTTCTTTGAAAAATCCTAGCCATATGTTTTTGAAGTTCTATATTTTTCACTATATTATTTCAGAATCAGTAGTACCCATTAGATACATGTATATATCTCTTTTCTTTGGGGGAAACTGAAATATCAATCTTTATGCACAATGCGTTCTTTGTCCAATGACCTTGAATAACATAAAAGCCAAGATTAGTGAAAACATTTTTAAAACCTGACTTATCAATAGATCATGATATTGCCTTTGCCTTTGAGCCTTATTTAAGGGTCTAGATTGCTGGAGCTGGAAGGTCCCTTAGAGTTCAACTAGGCCAACACCCTCATTTTCCAGATGAGGAACCTGCACCTGGGAGAAATGAAGTGAATTACTCAAGGTCACACAGAAAGTCACTCTCTGAATCTAGCTAACAGTCACGTATTTTGGCATTAGTTCTCTTTCCAATATGCCAAGATATCTCAATATTAATAAAACAGGGATAGTATTTGCCAATATTCTCCAATAGCTTTTAATTTGTTCCTTAATTTCTATTTATCTCTTGCCTCTAAGACTTAGCTTCAGAGTTAATGGAACTAGGAGAATGTGGGTGTTGAGTTGCCCAGAGGACAAAGAAATCCCATAAATCAGCTTTCTTTCAAAGATGACTTTTTGGGGCGCCTGGGTGGCTCAGTCATTAAGCGTCTGCCTTTGGCTCAGGTCATGATCCCAGTGTTCTGAGATCGAGCCCCGCATCTGGCTCCCTTCTCAGTGGAAAGCCTGCCTCTCCCTCTCCCACTCCCCCTGATTGTGTTCCTTCTCTCGCTGCCTCTCTCTCTCTGTCAAATAAATAAATAAAATCTTTAAAAAAAAATGAATTTTTTACCTACTTTTGTAAAAGATAGTCTTGAAAGTAAGGCTTTACGGAAAACTAAAGGATTATCGAAATTCATTTTTTCCTTCTTCAACATATCAAGAAGTAAGTCTAGAGTCCCAGGTCATGGAGACTTTTGGAAAACTGTTAGGATGAGGAGAATGCCCAGAATAGATGGGCTTCCTCTTCAGGTCATCTAGAACACAGCCAATCTCTGGGCTTCCGTATGGCCTGGTGCTTATGCAGAAGGATGATTTAAAATTAATTAGAGCAATGATAGATTTCAAGAGGTATTTAGACACAATTCAGAAGTTCTTGAATGCCCCTGGAGGATGATCCTGGAGTTAGCTGAAGATTTGGAAAGCTTGCCAGAAGGGACCACCGACAAAGGCGCAAAGTGCCATGAAATGTTCAGGGCTGGCTCCAAAGCCAGATACTGAGTGGGGTTCATAGTCAGGTCTAAAATGGTAAAAGAGAGATTTCAGTCAGAAAGAGGCGATTGGGTAAGGCTCTAGAGCAACAGATCAAGCTGTAAGTATGGACTGTGACCTCTCAGTTCCTTGAGTTCTCCTCTTCCCCTGTGGTATTCTACATTTCACCCCACACACACCCCAGGCCTACTCTCAAGTCTTTGCACTGCGTTCAGAACTTCCGTCTCCAGCATACCCCCTCTGACCACCCTCTTATATTTCTTCAACTCCCTTTCACAAGACCTCCCACTAATAATGCAAAGCCAACGATACCTTCCTTCTCTTGCCCCAACCACTTTTTCTCTATCAGGCCTCTCTTAAATTCATTTCCTACTCTCTCTAACTTCAGTTCCATGGTACATTGTTTCTCAGCTTCCTTATTTCTTCTTGTTCTGTCATGATCTCCTGACCCAGCCCTAACCATGGCTAATGCAACTCTGCCTCTACCATGCTTCCCAGGGTGCAGTGGTGTGGCTGCAGGACAACCCCCAGCCAGACTGACATGAATCCATGATGACTCACATCAAGCAGGCCTCAGGGTTACCAGAACTGTGCTATATCCATCCCCCTCAGCTAATTCTTCTTGTCCCAAAATCATTATTTCATACCTTTTTCTTACTCATTTCCAGTATGCCTTCTCTGAATCAATAAGCTGATTGCCTCTTGGCCTTTTATTGATAAAATAAGAGCAATCAGAAGAGAACTATTTTACCTTCCCACCTGCAGTTCTACCATCCTGCCTTCACCTGTCTCAATGCCCCACCATCTCTTCTGATACAGTGGATAAACTGGCTGCTCTCCTACCTCAGAAAATCCCTCCATTGTTTTTCTCCAACCCTCTTGACTACTAAGGGACTTTATCATTATAAACTATCCCTTTAACCCTGCATCTCTTTTCTCTTTGCTTTCTTTTTACAGCTTTTTATTTTTTGCTCTGTTGTTTTCATTGGTGAATAATCATAAGTGATATCTACCATCTTCCTGAGCCGCATGTCCCCTTCTTGCTGTTAATGTCTTTGTTCTTCTATATTGATGAAATCCTTGAAAGAGTTTCTGTGAAAACTGGCAAAGTACCTGACCTCATGGCCTGCACAGTTTAGAAGGAGAAAGGCAGAGTTTAACAAATAAACACACAGATTACTATATAATTACAAATTATATGTGGATAGAGAGATGACCGTTGATAGGTGGATAGATATATTTGTACATACACACACAGAAAGTGAAGAAATCTAACTCAGTAAAGTTTTTAATTTTAGATTGAAAGCAATAGACATGCTCAGATATAGAAAATATCTGAAGGCATATCACACATGCACACTTTTTAACAACTGAGAATTGAGGGAACTTGCCAGAAGGGACCCCAATGGAGCAAAATAAAGCTGAATAAACAAATTTTAGTCACAAGAGGTAACTCATCATGGAAAATTAACTATTGAAGGAGTTGTGTGTGAGGAGATCAGCAGTGAGCATTGAAGCCATATAATCATGGATTTCAATCTAAGTAACTCTAGTGAAATTCGAACTTCATAATTATGGAGAAAAGATAATAAAGTAAAAAATGGTAATTTTTTATACAACAGTTGGTGGCAGAAATCGCAATGCATGCTAATTTTGAGATAAGGGAGTGGGGGATCAATGGGAGAAGGGCAAAGATGCCAATTCATGTATCTTGCCTAAACAAGACCAATAGAGACCATTTCATTTCTGATTATGCTAATTTGATAAGTAAGTATAAATCCAGTCTTGAAAATAAGAAGAGAAGGAACTCTGAAGGATTATAAACAAAACAAAACAAAACCACCCATAGTCTTCTATCATGTATTTGAGATAGAGGACATACTTTTTAGAATTTTTAATACAAATTTACTTTATTTTAATTAAAACAGCAGCATAATGTAAACATTCACTGGATTAGATGCTCTTTGAAGAAAAATATATAGATAACAATTTTCTATTGATCTTGTTGTCTGTTTTATTTATTTGTTTGTGCTTCCCATTTCATGCCTTCAAAAGTCAGTCTTTAATTTTCACCCATGCCTCCTTGTTTGAAACACTCCTACCCCCCACTTCCTCCTCTAAGGGCTCCGACTCTATGAGTGCTAATATCATCTGCAGTTACTGGGTTGCACACGACAGCAGAGTATAACACAGATTGCTGGGCCCACTCAGAATTCTGATAAGATTCCAGGCAATGCCAGCGTTCCTGACCTGGATCACTCTTTGAGAATGCCTGCCCTGGAAAATAGAGTCCCAAGTTTCTCATTTCAAATATAGACAAGGTTTGGATTCTTGGTGCTGCGATTAACTCCCTTATCCCATTAGCTGAAGAAAAAGTATTAGTGGGGTGTGTATTACTTTTATTTCCTGGTCTTAGCTTTACTGCTGTTCCTACATGTGGAAAAGCAGAAAAAGAAATACATGCAGACTTTGTTTGCTTCCACATCAGAGAGATAGAATAAAGCTTTGTTTTCTCATCAGAAGGTCATCGTTCTTAAGTTTTTTTTCTGGCCACATGGGAGAAAATAGAAAAGCACACAGTCCCTTTCTTCTTGTATCCCTTAGTGTGGGTGATTGGACATTTCTGTGTAACGAAACTTAATTACAGTGATTCCCGGAGCCATGGCTCTAACTCATACACTGGGTCAAACACCAAATGTATTCCGATTTGGAGATTTTGCTTACAAATCCAAGCTTATGCTAAAAATACAATTTTAAGAAAGAATTTAAACAGGATTTTGTAAGATTTTATTGGATGCCTTTACTTTTTGTACATTAAACACTGCTGTTAATATGGAGGTTAAAGGCACAAGCTGGCTTCAAGATGTGGTACTAAGCCCGCCTGCATCAGCATCTCTTTGTTTAAAGTGTAGGTTCTGACCTACAGAATGAGAAACACTGAGGCGGAGGCCTAGGAAGCTGTTTGCTAAGCAGTCGCCACACCTGAATGTAGAAACTCTGGATGGAATGTCCCTGCTTCTTTCAACCCTTCCCTATCAAGTCTTCTCCAATCTGCGTCCAGGACCTGGGCCCTGCTCATTCTCTTTCTTCCCCCTTTGTACATTCTTCTGTGCTAGTATTTCCCTAGTAACTATTCCAGTAACATACTTGTAAATTGCATTTGCGTGTTGGTTTTCCTGCTAGATTTTGAGATTTCTGTGTGCAGTAACATGTTCATTTTGAATCCCCTTCGCCCAGCAGAGTTCTAGACATATAGAAGTGTTCATAAACATTTATAAAATACATGGAGGAATAAATGATGGATTAATGAGTGTGAGAGCAAAATAAATAAGGTAATTGTAAAATGGATGAGGTAGAGATCATCAGAGGGTTAGGAAAAGAAATATTAAAAGGAGTGGAATAATGCATCTGAAAATTTTTTAAAAATTGGATATTTGCAGGAATATTCACTGAAGCATTCTTTGTAATAGCCAAAACCTAGAAACAACCTGCATATCTATCAGTAATGCACTAGAGAAACAAATTATGATGTATTTACAAAATGAATTGCTACACACCAGTAAAAATGACCATACTATTGATATGCATTATCACATGGATAAATTAAAAAAAGTTATCTTGAGGGAAAGAAGCCAGAGGCAAATTAGTGCATACTGAACAATACCATTTATAAGAAATTCAAGAGTAGTCAAAACTGTCTGTGTTGAAAAAAGTCAAAGTAGTGGTGACCTCAGGGGGATGACTTCAATTGGAAAGGGGAATGAGAGAATTTTCTGGGGATTTGAAATGCTCTGTGTCTTGATCTGGCTGGTGGCTATACAATTACATATGTAAGTGTAAATTCCTCTAGCTATACACTTAGGAGTTGTACATTTACTGTGGGTAAGCTATACTTCAGTTAAAACCATCCATGCAGGGAAAGCCTCAGAATGGGAACGTCAGCAACAGGACTGTGGAAGATTCAGGATGCTCTAAACACACCAACTTGGGGATGTTCAGTTACCTCCTGCTTGGAGGAGCTTCAGGGGAGTAACAGTTGTCCTTGGGAGTCCATATTTACCCTTGCATGTTGGGATGGCTTATTGCTTCAGTCCATAGAGCCTTCCCTGACCACTCCATGGAGAATAGACTAGATCCTGGCTGTCTGTCCCTTTTGTTTTTTCACAGCCCTAAACACCTCCTAACACACATGTATTTGTAATTATCTGTCTACCCCACTTTATTGTGAGCTCCGTGAGAACAGGCATAGCCTATTTTGTTCCTACTGCATCCCCAACAGAATTCTTTACATGCGGATGGCACTCAATATGCGTTTGTTAAAACAATGAGAGAACAAGGGAGGGAATGAAGTAACCACACATGTCTGATTAGGGGAACTGATTAGAGGAAATAAAAGGAAGAGATTTTAGAGAAAGTTAGAGTGAGACAAATTTTCTTCAACTCTGGCTTTGCCCAGGGATCCGTGTGACATTTCTAGAGAAAAGGGAGATCTAAAAAACACTAAGTTTCAAAAAAAATTAATAAAAAATAAAAACCACTAAGTTTGAATCAACTAAAAGTTCCGTAGTCTTTGGAGTCTAAAATATATCCTGGAAGGTAGTGGAAGTTGGGGCAAAGGGTTTACTCATGGGATCTAGTAAAAGGGCAAGAAGGCTATGCTATCCCTCCTTGCAGTTTGGTTGAGGGCAATGTCATCTCCTTTCCTATCTCACCTACAAGCAGAAACGTGACTTATGGATACCTGTACTAGACCATATCAGAGCATCCGTCAGCTAAAAGCCATGATTCAAAGCGTTCGAACCTGTCCCTGTGGCTCCATTTCAGCCAAACCAAGAATCCTACCTAAACACAGATCAAAGCAAGCTAAGTTGAAGATGACCTTGTTAGTTGATGACTAAATGCCATGCATATCCATCTTCCATGTACTCTAATTCAGCTTTTATATATTTTCCCCTTGCTTCATTGTGCTAGATGTGGTTGTAACTCTTGGCCTTTCATGAAAGTGTGTCTCAGAAATAGCCATCTCACTTTCTTGTCCTGAATGAACTAAGCAATGATACTGGCCTTACTTTGGGTCCCTTGGGGCTGTAACCCTTAACCTGAGCTGGACAGATTGGTTCCCCTGAGACTCACAACCTCACAGGGGCCCTAAGGTTCTGAGGAAAATGAAAAGTCTACCATGAAGTAGCAAAGGGAAGGTGGCAAAGAAATTAAGAGACATTTCCATCATGTATTAAAATGCCACCTCTTCTCACCATAAAATCCTACTATAATGTCTCTGAAAGTGGGAGAGGTTGTTAAGAACTGAGGATTTATGGATTTCTCTGACATAGGAGGCAGGCATGAATTTGTTTTTATTAAGGTATAATTTGTTGCATACAATGAAATGTCAAAATAAATTAATTAGAACCACCACCCAAATTAAGATAAAGAACATTACCAACTCCCCAGGAATTTCCTGCATACCTGGTTCCCATCTTTATCTACTCTCAGGTCATCCCTGTTCTACTTTCCATCAATCTACAGGGTTTTGCTTATTCTCAAACATTAAATAATTAATCCTACACTATGTCATATTTTGTGTCTAGATGCTTATGTTAAGCATATTTTTAAGATTCATCCATGTGGTTGTATGTATCAGTATTTTATTTATTTTTTATTGCTGCATAGTATTCCATTGTAGGATATATCACATTTTGCTTATTCTGATCTCTGATTGTGACCATTTGGGTTGTTTCCATTTAGGGATATTATGAATAGCACTGCTGTGAAAGTTCTTGTGTAAATAATTTTGTGGAAACATGTAATCGGTTCTAGAGGATGAACACCTAGGAGAGAAATTGCCAGGACATAGAATAACTGTATGTTTAATTCTGTTAGACTTTTTTTTAATCAGGGCTCTTTAGAAGGAAAAAATTTATATACATATATATGTGTATACATATAAATGTGTGTGTGTGTGTGTGTATATATATATATATATTCCATATATTTTATAAATTCCATATATATGGAGAGATCTCTTTGTCTATCTAAGAGAGTTATTACAGGAATTGCCCATGTGATTATATAGGCTAAAAAGTCCCAAGATGTGCCATTTGTGAGCTGGAGAACCCGGAGAGTCAATGGTGCTATAATTCAGTTCTAGTCCAATGGCCTGAGAGCCAGGAGACACTGATGGTGTAGGTTCCTGTCTGAGTCCACGGGCCTGAGATCATACGTGATTTTATAATACTATTATAAATAAAATCCCTGCAGTCTGGTTTTGTCTGAACAAAGGATTTTGTTCATTGTGAGTAATATTCAATGAAAACGTATACATTATGGAGGAAAACAGGCCACGGTGTTTCTCTTAATGAAAAAGTTAACTCACTTAGGGAACACAGAAAGTGGGGTGTTACTTTTTTTAATGACCTCAGACAGAACCACTTATGGGGGATTCTAAAATGTGACAAGGGTCAAGTACCTGTGAAAGCCAGGATAGAGTCTTCTACAAGGAGACATATTCTGTGGCTGGTCCAGCCTTCAAACTGAGTGTGGAGGGAGCAGAGCTTTCCTCATCTGTCCCTCTCTTACCCAGGTGCCCGGCATTTCTGTGACCTCCATGGTGGCCTGGATTCTACACAGTCTACTTGTTCTAGACAGTGGCCACTCAATGGATGAATCTACCTCTGGATTTTGAACTCCAAAACTCTGTTTCTACATCTCATCTGAGGCCCTGCTTGGGATGTGGTCATACTAGGTCTATATAGTGATTCCAATGATGTTACCAACTTCGTGGCATTTCTGCTGCCACAGTGGTAATCCTAATTACCAGAGGCTTAGCAGATAGTACCGAGTAGCCCAGAACTTGGAGAGCTAGAATTACACAGATGAGGTTTATTTTTTTCCAGCAAATACAAATCAATGATGGACTATTTATATATGAAATATGACTATATAAATTCTAGCTATTTGTCCTCTCTAACATATATTTAAACATAAGAATTAGAACATAAATAATACATGAATAGATAAATATATGATCTGGTTAAGAAGAAATATATAATAGAAATGAAATGATCAAACACTCAATAAAATAATAAAATCCCATTCTAATAGCAGTTTCACCAAAGACCAAAATGTGCTTAAGCCTGTCACTTCTCACCATGTTGTCAGGCCCATTGAAACCTTTCTCTGACAGGATTCTGTCAGCATTGATGCCATTTAGACCTTAATACCTAATTAAGGCTCTTTTATTTTCTTCACAGACCATTTTTCTTTGACATTCTGTAGCAGCTTTCCTCAGATGTGCTCCCACATTGTCCCCACACTATAGAACATCACAGAACACCCTCTTCCCCCACATACTTCATGCCCAAAATACAGGGTTTGGTTTATAGTTAGTGTATTTGGTTCATGTAATTAAAACACATATTTACCACACAGTATTTTTTGTAGCCTACCTTTAGTAAACATGTATAATTATAGCTTCTTATTTATTCAGCTTCTCTTTCAAGTGAGGGCTACTTTGTGGCTTAACCTATGTACATTGTTCAAAAATGGAACAGCGTCACACAAACTTCTGGTAAAAAGAACAAAGGGAGAGGTTTCTTTCTTTCTTTTTTTTCTTTTCTCAATTAAAGAGGAAAATAATAGTTAAAAGTTATGGCTTCCGGGGCGCCTGGGTGGTGCAGTCGTTAAGCGTCTGCCTTCGGCTCAGGGCGTGATCCCAGCATTCTGGGATCGAGCCCCACATCAGGCTCTTCCGCTGGGAGCCTGCTTCTTCCTCTCCCACTCCCCTTGCTTGTGTTCCCTCTCTCACTGGCTGTCTGTCTCTGTCAAATAAACAAATAAAATCTTTAAAAAAAAAAAAAAGTTATTTCTTCCAAGTAAGTCATCGATGTTATAATAAATGTCTCTATGCTCTATCCCTAAACAACAAATCTCTTATGGCCTAAGGCATGCAGATACATACTCGTGGCAATGTGTGTTTTAAATTTTTACATACATACACATATGCACTTTTCCCAGAAAATGCTCATTTTTTTTATAATTCACATTTGCATAGATTATGTAAAATTCCCAGAAGATCCCTAGATTATAACTCCCATTTGAGGGAAAGACTGAATTATTCATATTCTTCCCTCATAATGCTGAAAACATGAGTTTCATATAGTAAGCACTTTGTTCATATTTGGTGAACTCAGTGTAGAGTACTTTAAGAGAGTTGAATTTGCTATATACTCTAATACCTGCTGGATTGATACCTACCCTTACTCTGATCATCTAAAAGAGTCAACATACATTGAAAGATAAAGTGTTCATAATAAGGTAAAAGTATGAAAATTATGACACATTTATTATTTTTAAAATAACCTGATTTTTATGATGTGTAGAAATAGATACAAGTGCCAAATTTCCTAAATGACCAAGGGCAAATTGCTTAAGAATTCAGCACTTTGGGGCACGTGGGTGGCTCAGTAGGTTAGGCATCTGCCTTTAGCTCAGGTCATGATCCCTGGATCTTGGGATTGAGCCTGGCATCAGGCTCCCTGATCAGCGGGGAGACTGCTTCTCCCTCTTCCTCCTCCACTACCCCTGCTTGTACTCTCTTTCTCAAATAAATAAAATCTTAAAAAAAAAAAAAAAAAGGAATTCGGCTCTTTAGTGCTTGGCAAGTAGTAAATATTCCATAAACTTTCATTGAATGAGCAATTTGTTGACATCACTGCATTAGCACATGCTTTATAAATGAGAAATAAAAACTACTTATGGAAACTAGTCAATAGATGAGTTAGTAATGCCAGTTGATCCAAATAATAAGTACTTTATTATTTCTCAAATAAATTTTATTTATTTATTTGACAAAGAGAACACAAGCAGGGGGAGCAACAGGCAGAGGGAGAGGGAGAAGCAGACTCCCCAGTGATCAGGGAGCCCGATGTGGGACTTGATCCCAGGACCTCAGGATCATGACCTGAGCCAAAGGCAGACACTTAACAACTGAGCCACCTAGGCGCCCCAATAATAAATACTTTAAACATTATTTTTGCCTGCTTCATATTTATCTGTGTTAGTCTAAACTGAGTGTAAGGCTTATCAGATTCTAATGTTATTTTCATGTTAATCTTTCTTTGAACACATTCTGACTCAACTTTGGAGAAATGCCTCCAAAAATCTATTAAAGACCACAAGTTCCCACTTTTCTATTATACATTGTAGTAGGTCTTATTAGTGTCCCTGCCAGATCCCCTGTTAATACCTCACTGCTACTCCTTCTCTGAGAAATTGCCCTTGTCTAAACAAGAGCCACCTTGCCCCAGAGGTTAAATCCACTCCTCTCTAGGCAGCCAGCAGCCAATGACTGACTAAATGGGGTGCAAAAGGCTGCCCTTACCTCAGTGTGGTACACACTCAGCACAGTTCATACTCCAGAGCTCGCAGTGTAATTAAACTGAAACTAGACTCCAGCAAAGATCACATCCTTGCTTAGTTCATTTTCTCTTCTCCTAAAACTACACCCTTGATAAATTACTTTCACTAGAATTTCACATGTTCCAGGTTCTGGTCCTAGGAACCTCAACCTAAGACAGTCGATATAAAAGATGGTGTTAGGAAGAGGACTAAATATGGGTTCTTGTAGATTGATCGCTCATCAGCCTGATGGCCTGATAGCAATGAGAGGCCTATAGGGAGTAGGAGATGGAGTATTGACAGTCACTGGATTCTTTAGAAATCTGATAGCTAAAATTTTTCATCTGTAATGACCTAGGAGATACAGGTGGAAGAAGATGCGTTAGCTGGTATAAAGTCTCTGGCATTTGATAGATATGGGAAAATACTAACTGTAAGGACTAGAAATGGGTGACTTAGGGCTATTAATTTGTTGATGAGAGAGATATGACAGAGTCAGACTGAATAATCAGCAACTTCAAGCATTTATGGAAACATTTTTATCCTGCAATCGAAGAGCAGACAGAGCTGAAGACTAGGCAAAGGACTTACAAGTGGCAGAAAAAGAGAAAGGTGAATGTTCAGTTTAAGATCTACTATGGTAAAATCAAGGCTCTCATAGGGAAGAAATGGAATCCTGAGACTCATGATAGAAATGTACAAGTAGATGAGTGCAAACCCTTAAATCGGCTGATTGCCCTGAATACTTAGGCCTGAAACCAGTCCTCCTTTTTGAAATATACAGCCTTCTCCTCCTTGCTTGAGAACTATGCAGCAGCCTCAAATAAAGCAGGCCTTCCAAGGGGGATGCTTGCCATACTCAAGATTTATCTCTACCTTTATTTTTGGCCATCAGATACAGAAGTAATATCAAATGTTAGTGTAATTCAATGAGGAAATGCTGGTTCTCCTAAGTGAGAAGAGGGAGGGCCTACAAAAAACAGTTCAGGATGTATGAGAAGATGGGATACACTCCTATTGCACAAGATTCAACATTTTGCATGGGCCGTGAGAGTAGTTTGGAAAAGAGATGGTGCTTATTAATTACAGAAGAAATGGCATGAACTGCTGTGGCAAACTCCTAAGTAAAGAATCCAATTCTCAGAGAAGCGGGCATGCTACAATGGTTTTAGTATATAAGATCNGCAGTTGACTCTCCCTTTGGAGCGCCAGAGTACCCTTTGTATACTAAGGTGATTGAGAAATCTACTGATGAGGGGGCACCGGATTTGCTGAGAAATTAAATGATTGTTGTCCTCTGTCAGGCTGGAATCAATATAGAAATGACCTTTCAGGACTGACCTCCACAGAAGCAATAAGACCGGAGGAACCTAGAATAGCACGGACCAGGTGACACCATAAACCAGCAGAAGGAATGTGGACAAAATGACTGTAATGGGCAATGAGGGCAGAATGGCAACAAGGGACCTGGCCCATAGTGATCTACAAAGGTTGTTAATAGAATATAATGACTTTGTTCTTTTTAATACTCATCAGAAAAAGATCAGAAGCAGTTTGTAATCAGATGGGACAAACAACAGTGTCCTTTTCCAGGGTTATATAAATTGTCCTGCCCTCTTTTACAATCTGAAGGTACTTGACTGGACATTCTAGAGAACATTGTAATAGTCCATTGTATCACTGACACCATGTCAATTAAACCTGGTAATAAGCATGAAACAGGAAGTATGCTTGATTTTTTGAAAAGACACATTTATTCCAGATGGTGAGACATAAACCCTACTAAGGGCCTGATATGTCAATGACATTTTTAGGGGTACAGTAATATTGGGCACACTGAGGTATCCCTTCCAAAGTACAGGCAACTTTCAGCTTGTACCTTCTACTACCAAGAAAGACACACAATATTTGGCAGGCTTCTCTGAGTGCTGGAAGAACACATTTCACACATGGGAATCCTGCTCTGATCTTGTTATTGAGTTGCATGGAAGGTTGCCAGTTTTGAGCAAAGAGTGAGAGAGAATAGTGCAGTAGATCCAGATTTTACAAAGCAGATTTGTCACTTGAGCTATATGACCCATAAGCCAGAAGAACCCAAATGACTATACATACACACACACACACACACACACACACACACACACACACATAGTCAAGATATATGCCTGGTTAAGCCTCTGGTAAGCTTCAAAAATAGAACCACAGAATGGACTCTAGATTCTGGAGCAAGGCCATACCATCAGCAGCAGAGAAGTATATACTATTAGAAAATCAGGTCTTAGTATGCTACTGGGCCCTGGTAGAAACTGAGCATTTAAACGTGAGACATCAAGTGACCATGCAACTAGAGTTGTTCACCATCTGCTGGCTACACTCAGACCCCAAAATTGATAAGTTCAGGTGGGTCCAACAGAAGTCCATAAAAAATAGAAATGGTACACCTGAAATTAGGCTCAAACAGATCTCTCTGATATGGTATCATCCCTTAAGGAGGATAGACAGCCTTAAAAACCAGGCTTGGAAAAGGTAACATTTCAAGCTAAGTTGGCCAGTTGCTTATGGGTTTGCCTTTCTTGCCCCCAGTGTCTCAGCTACTACCTCTAACTGAGGACTTAAAGAACATGAGATCCTGCATATTAATTCTTTAGACCAAGGGCCCACTTTATGGCAAAAGAGGTATAGCAATGGGCCACAATCTTTGGATCTATCTCTCCCAGCACATACCACACTATCTAGAAGCTGCCAGCCTGATGAAGCACTGGAATAACCTCTTGAGTGTAGTTGAAAATAACAACCTGTGAGGATGGGGTGCCATTCTCCAGAATACACATTAAACCAACGGTCATTATGCATACAGTGCAATGTCCCTGATAGTGGAATCATTTGGTCTGGAAACCAAGGGGTGAAAGTAAGATACCTCTGTTTATTATGACCTTCATTGACCCACTTTGGGAATTTGGGCATCTATCCCTGCCACTATTGATCCTGCTGTCCAGAGGCAAGATGGTTCCACCAGAGAATGCACTAAGAATATCATTAAACTTAAAGCTGCAGTTGCCTCAAGTTTACTTTGGTCTCCTCCTGTCAGTAGACCAGCAAGAACAAAAAGGAATACCTGACCCCAGTCACCATGAGGAGGTAGGATAGTGAGAGCAAGGGAAGTATGTCTGGCATGCAGGTGATCCACTGGAGTGTATGTTCATACTCTTGAGTACTATAACTATAAATGGATGATACATAACCATAGCATGAGGAGGGCATAGTATCAAGGAGTCACATCCCTCCAGGGTGAGGCTCTGAATCACACCCCAGCCAACCCATCTAGCCCAGTAGAAATGCTGGTTGAGGATGTGGGAAGTCACACCCATTCTAGATGGGTAGGAGAGATAATGAGCATTTTGGGGCCCTACGGCCAACTGTAGCAGCAATTCTTTATAGATTTTCCCAGAAATTGTGACCAGTCAGAATCCTGGATTAGCTGTGTCTGGATAATGTGAGCTTAATGTGAGAAGTGAATGGATGTGTACAAGGATGTACAAGAGATGGACTTTAGTGTCTGCTCTTTTTACCCCACTAATACTGCCTTTACCTGACAGTGCCCCCATCTTCCAGTATGTCCATCCCCAGCAACTGCAGTATCTGATGATAACTGTTCATAGCTTCCCCCCTTTTCTTGATAACTGCCCCTGTGCTGAATGGAGTCACCTTTCACCTGGGAGCATCATCTGGGATGTGACCTGCCATCCCCACCCTTGCCAGGCTGCAGTCAGCAGGTAATGACTGACTGACACAATGGTAAAATAAACCAGCATTCATGGCCCAACCCTGTGGTGCCAGTCAGCCTCTGAGGTTCCATGTGAGTCAGGCTGAAGCCAGCCTCCATTAAAATGAATATCATTGCTTAGATGTCTTCTCCTTATCTATCCTTTGCATTGTAATCCTCTACTTAGATCCCATTCTCAACAAACCTCTTTCAATAGAATCCACATTTGGGCATTTGTTCTTATGAACTCACCCTAAGAGATGCATTTATTGAAGCAAAACCAAAGTAAGGAATTGAATGCTGACCATACTTTTCTTTCCTAGCCTAGATGATCTTACAGTCTCCAAGCACTGAACATGTAAAAAAGATTCCACCCTTTTGTTATATATGAGAGAAACAGCAATTAAATACCCATTCCTGTCATGCACTTTGAGAATAATATGCCCAGAGATATTTTTTGTCCTTGAGAAATATGGTGTCTACTTGGGCAGCTAAAACTATGTCCAGAAATTACTAAGATTAATGCACATAATTGACATACACCTTTACTCTTTAGATATATATTATTCAAAGAGTCTAGAAAATAGGATTTCTAGATTATAGAGAGTTTATGGGTGAAACATTAACATTAAAATCATAACCGGTTTGGATGGGAGTCTATAAATTTTTATTACTGATTTGCATGCTTTCTTAGACAGAGGATATTGAATATTATTTCAACAGTTCTTGATGACTCAAAGTTACTGTTATTAACAGCTATTACTGATGGAATGTACTATCACAGTGATGCCTCTGACTCTGCTTAGATGTGTTTGGATCTGTACCAAATGAATAATGATAGTTTTATTTTGAGTTCTTATGTCTGATTTTGATTGTGTTACTAGTTCTTTCCATTACTTTACAATGTCACCTATCTCTCTTACGAGTGTACCTATTCATAACAATTCCTCTGTCCCTTTCAATTTGTTATTGTTAGTATTTTATTGACATGGAAAATAAATAATAATAATTATTATTGAATGCTTACTATGTATCAGGCAAATTCTAAGTGCCTTACATATATTAACTCATTTAATCCTTATAAACTCATTAATATGTTTGTAAATTAAGAGTAAATTGGTTCTGCAGAACATCATACAGGGCTGTCTTTTGTACCATGTATATAAACTTCAGTGCATGAATTTACTGCCATTTATCTATTTTATTTGCTCAAAAACTTAATTTTTGTGTCCTCCTAGATTTTTACTTATACTTTGGATAAGTAAGAGAGGTAAGATATTCAAGGAGTTCTAGCTATGCCTATAAACATGGGAAATTATGTGACTGAGACAAAGAATGCAAGGAAGTTAGGGTATATAAATCACTCTTGAGTAGGTGTTGGAGATTTGCTTGTGCAATACGAGAATGAAGGGCATTCTTTGTAAGAAATCACTTTTATGATGCTACATACTAAATAACAAGTTTGCAAAGTAAACCATTGAATAATCACAGACAAAAGTTACCAAGTAATTCTCATTAACTCCATTAATTCTAAAAGGATGTCCTCTCATGTGGGTCATGGTAATTCTAAAGTAGACCTACTCTGATTTTCACTAATTCCTATAGCTTTACCAGGAATTTTATTAAACTTAACAAACAAAGACTCAATCATGTTTCTGTGAGCAGTTTTTTTATAAGGAGTGGATTTTTTTTTATATTTAGATGTGTTCTTTAATATATATTCCAGCATTTGCTTTGGTTCCAGTTGGAAACTGTTGTGATATCCTGATCATTCTCCCACATCTTTGAAAAAGGCAAGAGGCCAACCCAGAGTCATTGATCTTTTCTCTTCCTTTATTAGTGTTCTGGTAAAAGTAATATAGTACCACCTATATTATCTAATAAAATGTATCTAAGTTTTCTCTCTGGTTGAGTCCCTACCTCTTCCTCCAGGGGATGCTGGATTAGTGTCTTCTTGGCCTCCCATTAATTTAAGGCATTCTTTTCATACATGTGTATAACACTCCCTAAAGTATTATTGGTTTATAAATTACACTTGTTGTTTCGGGGCAATAAATGGAATGATGAATGCATGCTTTGTTCAGTCACCTTTTTATTCATGAAAGGCAAAACCAAATATTCTAAAAACATTTATCTACATCAGGAATAAGCTATAAACCTTTCAGAAATGCTCCAAGTAATTCGGAAAGGAACCACTAATTACTGTCATAACAAAAAGGATTCAACGGCACTAAATGCTCATGGAACCATAGAATGTCAGAGATGGAAAATCAAGTCCAGCACCCTCCTTTTACAGATGGGAAACTAAAGCTTTAGAGAGGAGAAATGATTTACACAGTCATCCAAATAGTCATTCATGGCATCAGTCCTAGGTTCTGTGTCTCCTGACTCCAAATTCTTTGCAGCTACATGGGGTCATAGGTGTTGGAGTCGGAGCTACAGTAATAATATAGGCCACTTTACTCTTTACTGGGTGTATTCTCTGTGCAGATGTCTATTTGTTAGAGTGGATCAGAACCTCAAAGGACAAGGGTCTCTAAAGAGACAACTCTACTCAGAGCAAAAATACCTCTTAAAGGTTCCAATTTAGTAAGAATGTCCTGCAAATTATTTCATCCAATGATATATGACATTTTATCCAATGATATGACTGAGCATTCTGTAGCTTCTATCAGGAATGGGTTTACAGTTCAGGGTGGAAGGAGAAGAGATGGCTTTTTGTGTAATGTTAAAAGAAGAAAGGCTACTTTCCTCCTCAAAGATGAATTCCAAAATACTAAATTTAGATCTCTACCAATCTATCTGGACAAATACTAGCATATCACTTTCTCATTTTATCTTGAAAAAAAGTCAAGAAGAGTAATCCTTCAGTATTCCCATAGGCGTATGATTCCCTATATTTGAACAATATAATGTAACTGTGATATAAATTAATATCCATTGAAAAGTGTGACTAATGGCACAAGACTGTGGACATTTGACTCTATTAACTCTGCCGTAACATGCTATCATTATCCCATTTTTCACCTTGGACCAACAGTTATCTTTTTTTTTTTAACTCTTTATTTTGAAATAATTTCAAACTTACAAAGAGCATACAGAGAAGTTGCAAGAATAGTACTCTTCACCCTGTTTCCCAGTTAGTAATTTTTAAAAATCATTCTCTTCATATATACATAGATGTATACACCATTTTTATTTTTCAACCAAGTGAGAATATGTTGCAGATATGATGCTCCATTACTCCTAAATACTTTTGTTTTTACTCCTAAATATTTAAATGTGTATTTCCTATAAAAAAGACATTTTCCTAGAAATTATACTATAAACATATTAAGAAAATAACACTTTAAAAAGACTATCATTTAATACCCCCTCCCTCTTGTCTTTCTTTCCTGCTTGAATAGCAAATAAATAATCCACTATGTAGAGCACTGAAGAGATTTTAAAAGTATAGTTTATTAACCTATAGGTATCCACCAGTAATGTATAATCTTTTTGAAGATAGAATCTATGAACATCTTATTAACTATCATATCTATAAGTTCAATAAATATTTTTAATGAATCAGTGGCACTTTTAAAAAATGTTTGCATTTAATATGCAGCTAGGAAAGATAGTCGATTGATGGATGATGAAATGAAGATTGAAAACACAGGAGCAAATTAAGAAGATGATATCTATCAAGTAAAAATGGCAGTCTGGACAGCAAACATGGGTTTGAGGAAACTTAACAATTTACATGAAATAGGTTTTGCAGATTTCCTTGATTGATGCTTATTCTGTATGCCAGAAAGCAGGAGTAGTCTCAGGTTATATCTGATTAAAAATTAATGGACTTGATTAGTCCACTCACTGCTTATTCTATTGGGCAGAGCATATCTGGAGCATGATACTCAACTGACATCTCCATTGTATAGGCAAGATGGGAACTGACAAAGCAGAGGGACAGACAAAATGGCATGATTGTTTGAGGAAAATATGGAAGAATCCGGGATGTAGAATGTGGAGTTCTGTAGCTTCAGCATGGCCTCTCTGAAACTCTGAGCAATACTAATTGATGGATGGATGGATGGATAGATAGGTAGGTAGGTAGGTAGGTAGGTAGGTAGGTAGGTAGATTTTGGCTTCAAAAGCCAAGGAGACATTAGCACAATATAAGGCATAACTATAAACAGAGATGCTAAAAAAAAAAAAAAAGAAAAAAATGATCTACTTGGTGAGATGTCAGTGGAAGGATTCCACAGGGTGGAGGAAGACTGATCTTTAGTCACCTTAGCAACAGAGGAAAGTCTAGATAGGGTGGCACAAGTCATGTTTTATCTCATCCCAGTTACTTCTTTATCACATGTAATAGATGTCATCAAGGCTCTGCAGTGTTGTCCAAGTTGTATTTTTAGTGCCATGTGTTCTATTGCCAGCATTCTGTCTCCTCTCTGAGACCTCATATAGGTTCCTCTTGAGCAGCCACTGTCTGCCCTGGTCTCTCCCCTCCCTTTCCAGTAAAGTTAGTATTGCCAGTGTGTCCATAGGATAAATATACCTGAACCATCAAGTTTGTGCATTTCCAGTTAAGATTGCCTTCTTTGTTTCAAAATATTTGCTTGAATGAGCCATCGGTAAGTCAGGAAGGAGAATGAACATTGACTGGGTAGCTTTCATGTGCCAGGTAATTTAAGATGTTTTACATATGCATTTGTATTTGATCATCAAATAATTGTTTATCTTATCTCTATTTTAAAGATGAGGGTCAGAATAAAAATTGTCACATCCTTTTCGGCCTAACCTCAACATGATCTGTCAAGAAGACATTATTTTTCCCATTTTATAGAAGTGGGAATGAGGCTCAAAAGTTCGTTTCCTTGACAAAGACAGATAGATATTACATGGTGGAGCCAAGATTTGAAGGTTTCCTATTTCTAAAGACAGAAGAGTAAAATAGACAGTTTTCCAGGTAACATAAATTGAAGGATGTTTATAAATGTCGCTCAATTATTTTACTATGGTTCCCACATTTCTTCTGTTAGCACTTAATTTTTATTTTAGGTAAAGACAAAGTATTTCTCAATAGCATGCAAATGTGGGGCATTTAGGTGAGCCACTGAGTGGCTCAGTTGGCTATGTCTGCCTTCGGCTCAGGTCATGATCTCAGGGTCCTGGGATAGAGCCCCACATCGGGCTTCCTGCTCAGGGGGAGTCTGCTTCTCACTCTCCCTTTGCCCCTTACCCCCACTCATGCTCTTTCCCTCTCTCTCTCTCTCACTCGCTCGCTTTCTCAAATAAATGAATAAAACTAAGAAAAAAATAGCATGCACTATCTCCAAGAGTCTCTGTATATTAATGTTTTTTTCTTTTATATTTGAGGTTAGAGTTTAATAAAAAGAGAAGGAGAAATATAGAGTGCACATGTAAACATAAATTCTGGCAAGGATGGGCAGTGAATCTGGATAACCAGAAGAACGGTTTGACAGAGAATTCGGGGTACACCAGTGATTCCAAACTAAGGGAGTAAGAAAGTGCCAAAGGTGAATTTCCCATTCTTTACAGTTGCTAAAGATGAGCCTTTACAGAACTGTGTACTGACAGAGGCTCCATAAAGTCCTTTTGATGGTGATGATATTGAAAAATATGATTTAACTCCTTGCATGTATCTTTAAAGGTGAAAACACATTAATAAATTGAAAGTTTCATGAATAAAACTGTCTTTGGAATTACCTACCTTATTTGTGTGAATACACTCAGTGAATTTACGATGATTAATGGTAATACGATGAACACCAAAGCACATAATAATGATTTGCTACTTATTATAAAACATTGCCAATATTTTGTACACCCAAGCAGCACAACATGGAAGAAATTCAATGAAACCTTTTTAAACGAGCCATGGGGAAAGGGAAGAGCAGATCAAGCCACATATACTATCTCTAGGGACAGAGGCCTCTCATCTATCATAAATTGATTGCTCTGGCACCCATGAAAGGCAACAGGGGCAGTTAGAGGACTGCAGAGAGACATGACTGTCACAGAGGAAGTAGAGACAGAAGTCAGCCTCAAAGGAATGCATTATTTCTCAACTCTTGAGAGTGCAAAGACAAAACTTCCTTCAAATTAATAGCTTGTGCATTCTGGATCGCTGAAGATAATATACAAAAACAACAGAAAAACCCTTCCACCTTCAGGATAATTTGAAGATGTGGAATGCCCTGACTTCAAAAGGACTGTAATTTTTTTAATGCACCAGATCTCAGCAGGCAAGCGCTCACATTCACTTCGTTCTGCAAGGCTTTGTGGCAAGTGAGTGCCAGCCAAGAAAAACTGTGGGAATGGGAGAACAGGAGATTACTCATGGGAATAACGTGGACATAAAAGCACTGCGGGAAAGCTTGCGTCCACGCGATGTGTAAAAGTATTAAACATTTAAAAAGTGTCTTGAGAGATCAGAGTACAGTCGAACAGTCTATAGGAAAGTGAGTTAAAAATGCATATGACTTGAAGTAACAGTCTTCAAAATACCTCATTTCTGAAGGAATAAAAACCAAACAAAATGTAACGCAGAGGAGACCTTTTGAAATTAAGTGCTGAAGGGCAAATTATGTAAAAAAGGGAAAATCAAGATCCCATAAGATGAAGAGAGCCAAAAAAGTCAGAGAGAAAGAGGGAATCTTGCCCCCACATATATACACGTGTACAGAAATCCATTAAAGAATATGGACTTTGCTACAGTGAAAAAAAGAGGGCACCATCAAATAAGGAATTCTCTAAGCTACTTTTATATCAAAAAATGAACAGAAAAAAAGCTAATAAAGCTATACAGATTCTTATTTAAAAAAATCAGGGGTGCCTGGGTGGCTCAGTCAGTTAAGCAGTTGCCTTCTGCCTTTGGCTCAGGTCATAATCCTGGAGTCCTGGTATCAAACCCCACATCAGGCTCCCTGCTCAGTGGGGAGTCTCTGCTTTTCCCTCTTCCTTTGCTGGCCACTCCCCCTGCTTATACTCTCTCTCTCTGTCAAATAAATAAATAAAATCTTCAAAAATAAATGTAAGAAATAAAAAATCAGAAAATGAGGTTTAATATACCTCAAGTGATGGGATTTCCCATGAACAAACAACCGTATGTCAGAAGAACTGTAAGACAACACTCAAATTAAGTAAAATGTACTCAAACAAATAATAAGAATATTCCTTTGAATTAGAAATTTAAATTGAAAAGCAGAAATTGGCAAAAAACATAAAGCGAGAAGAAAGAAATGAGGGGCACTTGGGTGGCTCAGTTTGTTAAGCGTCTAAGGTAGACTTAGGTCATGATGTCAGGGTCCTGGGCTCTAGCCCCACATCAGACTCTGGACTCTGTGCTCAGTGGGGAGTCTGTTTCTCCCTCTCCCTCTGTCCTTCCCCCAGTTGTGCGCAAGCTCTATCTCTCTTTCTTTCTCTCTCTCTCAAATAAATAAAATCTTAAGGGAAAAGAGAAGGAAGGAAAGAAAGGAAGGAAGGAAGGAAGGAAGGAAGGAAGGAAGAAAGAAAGGAAAGAAAGGAAAGAAAAGGCAGTTGTTTGAACTCGGAAAAAAAAAATGGAAGGAAAAAAATTAACCCAGAAATAAAAACTGATTTACAAGATGCCCAAGCACTAAGAGTCAAAAGATTATTTAATGAATCATTGAAAAACCAAGGAAACACCCAAAAAAACCATATTTTTTTTCACAGTCTGTACAATTTATACACAGTGATAGGGACTCAGCCCGGGCCCCTGCATCCCCTACAAATATAGAATTCCCTCTACAAAATATAGATCATTTAGCTCCCCATATCAGTGGGGGGATGGTGGGGAGGATGACAAAAGGAGGAAGGTTGAGATCTACCCTCTGAGGGAGCAGAAGGCATGGGAGGTTCTGGAAGGAATGAAGACACCACCAGCACCAAGAGGTGAGGGGCACAGGAAGGGGCTACGGAAAGGGTGGCCAGAGGCTGGGGACCCAGGGTCTGGGGGCACCAGAGTGGGGCCTCTGAAATCAATGTTTGTGAGGGGAGGGGATTCACTAGTGTCTCTGGTAGAGACTGAAGGCACCACTGGTAGGGATGGGGGTTGCACAGGAGTCTTAGAAATAGGTCAAGGGAACAGGGGGAAGTGTGAGTTCGGGTCCTAGGAACCCAGGAGCCGAGCATAGAAGACAGAGAACAGGAGCAAGAGGACCATGTAGAAGAGGCTGAAGCCACCTAGACCAGAGGGTCCAGAGGGCTGGGGGCGCCCTGCTCCCCACCAACTTCACAGCCTCCAGGGTGGCCCACAGCCCCTGGGCGGTGCCCTGGAGGAGATCTAAGGGCAACACAGGTCAGCCTCAGGCAACACAGATCAGCCTCAGGCACCCCCATTTTTCAACAGGCTTCTAAGAAACTCTCTACATTTTTCAGAGATTTGAGAGCACTAATTTTTGGCACAGTAGGTGAGGGCGTGTGGATGAAGGGCGTGGAGAACACAATTGAAATAAAGAAAGAAGTAAAAATGTCCAGAGAATATGCTAAAAATTAAGGACCCAGTCAAAGAAGAATGATGTTCACGTGTTTGGAATCCCTAAAGAAAACAAAACAATGTAACAGTACTAATATTTAAATATATAATCCAGGAAAACCTTCCTTAAATAAAGGAAGACCTGAATCTACATAATGAAGGAGTCCCACGGGTACATAGAAAAATAAGCCTGTTAGGATGATTTCTGAAACATGTATACTCCGGAGTATTATACAACTATAAAAAAGATGATGATCTTTATATAAACTGATATGGAGTGAATCCAGGCTATATTTTTATATATAAGCAAAGTGGAAGTAAGGTGTATCTATGGCTTGCTACATTCCACGTATATGTATGAAAATCTACATGTACCTGATCCTATATGCAAAAAAATGAAAGATCAAAAAGATAAGCCAGATTAAAGAGATTCATTACCTTTAGGGTATGTGGGGGAACAGGGTTGACAGAAAGAATAAATGGGATTAGCGTAGAAGAGATGAGAAGCTAGTGATTCCTGGTGGGTATACCTTTTGTATCATTTCAACATTTAGAACAATGTTAATGTTTCACAAAGTCAAAAAAATAATTAGATGGTCAATCAGGGTTTTGGGGAATTCAAAACAGAACACAAACTGTGACAAAGGAATCTAAGTTTATTCCAAATAACCTGACCATACTGAAGGGAATGGGGATAAAAAGAACTAACCTAAATAATTTTGGAAAAAAAGTATTTTGATGCATACTGTAATGCTGACAACTAAAGAACTGTACACAAACATCATTCTCTAGTTAGTAAACTAGTTTTTAACAGTGGTATGGGCTAAAATTCTTGAAAGTAATTTACATGCATTTAAATATTGGAAAAATAAGTAAATACATTTGTGTGGCTACTGAGAGCCATTTTTTTAAAAAAGATTTTATTTATTTAGGGTGCCTGGGTGGCTTAGTCCCTTAAGTGTCCATCTGCCATAGGCTCCAGGCATGATCTCAGGGTCCTGGAATCCAGCCCATCATTGTTCTCCCTGCTCAGCAAGGAGTCTGCTTTTCCCTCTCCCTCTGCTCCTCCCCCTTACTTGTGTGTGTGCTCTCTGTCTCTCTCTCTTTCTTTGAAATAAATAAAATTTAAAAAAATCTTTCCAAAAAAATATTTTATTTCGTTATTAGAGAGAGAGTAGGAGTAGTGGGAGGAGCAAAGGGAGAGGGAAAGGAAGAAGCAGACTCCCTGCTGAGCGCAGAGCCCAAGGCTAGTTGGGCTTGATCCCAGGATGCTGATGACCTGAGCCTGAGTCAGACACTTAACCAACTGAGCCACCTAGGTGCCCCAGAGAGTCAATTTTTTCACTGTTGAAAAAGGAATTACAAATAAATAGAGAAAACTTAGAATGAATCTTCTAGTGTTGGATTGGTATTGGATATATGAAGGAAGAAATAATGGTTTTCAATACATATGCAAATAATAGCTATAAAAATATAGATGTGTATGTATATGTGTGTATGATACATGTATTTCCAAGCTCTGTTCTTTAAGAGAACTTAGAACTAATGACACTCAAGTATAATGAACATACCTAGTGTCCATATTTGGTTTCTAAATGTAATTCACTACTAAAACAGAGTTCCTTCAAGAAGTGGCTAATTCAAGGACTGAGACAAAGAAAGTAAAAGTTGAGTGAAATATCTGGAGATGCCAAAAAGTAAAGAAGTGCTCAAAAAATGATGAGGAGATATAGAGTTATTTTATTTTATTTTATTTTATTTTTTTGGATGAGGATATCTTAAAGACTCAGGAGCAACTCACAAGAACTTACAATGGCCAAAAATATGGCAATGTGAGTCCTTCAAAATAAATAATGATAGTAATGGGTTATATTCTTCAAAATAAAATAGTCTTGACTCCATATATAAATCAATGTTTTTAAAAATGAGGGAGTAAGAACAGCTCTTCCTTATAGTATAATGGCAGTTAATAAATGTAGCAGGAATACTATCAACAGAAAATCACCATATGGCAAACATCAAGTCATCCTTGGTTTTGGTTGGATTTGATGCTAAAAGTCAGTAAGCAAAAGTACAGTAAGAAATAGATATTTTCATAGTTTCACTGTCTCTCCCCAAGAGACACTTATCAGGGGGAAAAGGTAACGCTATTTTGGAAAAACCTGCCATTATCTTAACCTGGTGATCAAAATCAGCATCACCCAAAATGGAACAAATGGAGATAATGTGCCTGAAGACGTGATACGTGATCAGGACACAGCATCCCTTCTGTAGTATTCATGTTACAAATGCAGAGCCTCATTTTAGGTGTAAGGAAACATCAGATAAATCCAAAGACAGGGGGCATCCTACAGAATAACTATAAAATAACTATGTATTTTTGAAAAACAAAAACAAATTGGTAAAAGCCTAAGAAAGAGTGAGGAACCAGATTGAATGATACTAAGGAGATATGACAGCTAAATGCAATGTGTCATCTTGGATTGAAACCTGGAGCATAAAAAGGAACATTTAGTGGGACAATTGGTAAAATTTGAATAAGGTATATAGATTAGTTTATAGTATGGAATCAATCAATGTCCATTTCCTGATATTGATCATTGAACTTCGTTGTGGAAGATGTACAAATTTTACATTTTTGTGGGTCTGCTAGTATTTTAAAATTAAAAAGTTAAAAAATATTAAATTAAGAACAGTTGGAGATATGTTTTATATTGTTTACCTATAACAACTATCTTCCACCTAGAAGTGGGCTTCTAATGAAAATTATAAAATCACTCTGCCAAGCTCAAGTTTGGTATATGAAAGAAACTGCAAGTCAGATGGTATAATTGAAATATGTACTATGCCATAGCTTTAAAGTATCGAAGTAGTTTTAAGTGGGTAAACCTGGAGGATATCGCCTTAATCATGTGATCAGATTTAATATTACCAAGAATGAGGAAAAAATGATACGTGCCTCCTGCTCTGATGCATGGAGAAAGACAACGACATCTTGTGTGTGCGTATGTTCTTGCCAAAATTGTATAACCTAAATCTAATCATGAGGAAATGTCAGAAAATTCCAAAGAGAGGAACATTCTACAAGATAGCTTGCCTACTCTCTTAAAAACTATTATGGGCAAAATAGACAAAGACAGATTGAGAAACTTTTCCATACTAAAAAAAAAAAAAGAAGAAGAAGATATGACAACTAAATGCGATGTGTGATCCTTGATTGGATCTCAAGTAAATTAATTTTTTTCCCACAAATGTTATTGGAACAAATGGCAAAGTGTAAATGTCTATAAATTAGATAATAGTATAGTAACAAACCTAAATTCCTGATTTGGATCACTGTTCTTAGGAAATATATACAGAAGTATTTGGAGTTGAAGGATGTTATATCTACAGCTTCCCTCAAATAGTTCAATAAAAGCGATGATGATTAATAGTAGTATTAAGAAGAAAAAATATGTATATATGGAAAGAAAATGGTAGAGTGGGGAAAAATTTAATGGTTGGGAAATCGCAGAAAGGTGCATTGGGTTTTTGTTGTTGTTTTTACCATTTTTTCAGTAAGTCTGCAACTATTTTAAAATAAAAATTTACTAAATAAGTAAGTAGACAAATAGACAAATAAATACAGAGTGTAAGTGCTGTGAAATGAGGTTGGAGAGCAACACTTGGGTACGAATCAGGCTCTGTCACTTGCTTATGGAGTGACCTTGGACTTCTCTATACCTCTGTTGGCTTCTCTATAAAATGAGGAGAAGAATCAAATCTACCAGAGGAGGTGGTTGTAAATGTTAAAATAGTAATAATAAATAGTAAGGACTATAAAAGTGTTAGCTATTAATATTATAAACTGTAACTATTTTAGAGGGTATGGAGCATAAGGAAAATGTTTTATTGATATTTAGGGTCTAGAAATTTTAGGCCTTGCTAACCTAATTGGTCACAGATGGGAAAGGGAAAGAGCTGTCCCTAGGTGACCAAAATGGACAACTGGATGAATGGTGGTTCTGTTCACTAGATGGCGGGAAAAGAGGAGAAAATGAAAGTTTTAATAGGGCAGAATCACGAATTCAGTTTTGTGTGCACTGAGTTAAAACGCCTGTCAGAACTCTTGCTGGAAATATTCGTAATTGGTTGGGTAAGCAGGTTGTAAACTCAAGGGTACCTCTACTTGAGTTGTAATTTGAAAGTTACTAATGTGTTCTTTTCTTATAAAGCATATCTTCCCATCAGTTGCCAAATACCTCTGTAACAGTTTATAGCTGTCAGGTAGGAGCCGTGTGATCTCACTGCAATGAAATGTCCAGGGTTCCTGTTAGGTGTGTCAGTATAGCAACTCTGGAAAATGACCAAGGGCTCTGCCCTCAGGACTAAGGAATGTGAGACCCAGGTTCTTTGTAAGCCTAACTGGCACCAATTCAACTCCATCTCTCAGGTTTCACGTGAGAGTGTGTGTATCTGTGTGATCTCCCATGCCTTAGGTGAGAGAGAAAATTTGTCTTTGTACTTGATAAAAGCACTTACTGTCCTTTCGCTTCAAATCAGCGTTTGGTATTATCTCAACAAGTCCTATTGTGCCCAGGACTGGGTCCATGAATACAGCTTATACTATTGTAAACTCTGCTCTCAGCTGGGCGGCTCCCCACCTCCTCTCCTGCTCTTCATTCCTCAGTATTTTTCCTCATGCTACTAATATTAAGTGAATGTCTTTCTTTTTAAGGATTTTATTTATTTATTTGAGGGAGAGAAATCGAGAGAGCAAGCAAGAGTGAGAGAGTATGAATAGGGGAGAGGGGCAGAGAGGGAGGGAGAAGCAGACCCCACTTAGCAGGGAGCCCAATGCCGGGCTCGATCCCAAGACCCTGAGATCATGACCTCATCCTAACGCAGCTGCTTAACTGACTGAGCCACCCAGGCACCCAAGTGAATGCCTTTTCTATCGCAAAGTATTCTATTTTAATGTAAGAGGGAATATACAAATTAGTTTATATTAGATACTAAAAATAAAGTTTAAAAATCTTAACTGTGCAAAAAACCTTCTTTTTATTATATATGAAATAAAAATTTATTTAAAAATAAGTCCTTTTGTTGTTTTAGGTATCCTATAAAGGGCACTGGGGTAGAACAGATGGTATAGGGAACAAATAGGATTTTCCAAAATACTAAATTCATCTAGTATAAATACCCCTTACTCAAAGTAGGTGAGGCTTCCTGAGACTGGTTTCTGGGATTCTTTATGTTGTTTCACATTTTTGGTTAAAATCAAGGAGAGTCTAAGTAGGGAAAAAGGAGGCTGAGTCAGAGTAAGGTTTGGCAACATTTGTTTTTACCTATTCATGCAATCCTATCAGATGAAAGAGTTATTTTACTTCTAACTCTTAAAAACATGTCTTATGAAAATAATAACTACCTAATTTACAGTTTACAAAGGGCTTTGGCATATATAATACAATTAAATCCTACAAGGTAAGGATCTGAGTTGAGGTTATCAAAATTAGATTGACTGGTATTTTAAGGTTTAAAGAAGTATGTACCAAACTCTGCATATTAGAATCACCTGGGGAGGGTCAAAATCCACTGCTGCCTGTGTTCCACCCCCAGAACTTATGATTTAATTGGTCGGGGGTTTTGCCTGGACATTGGCATGTCTAAAAGAGTTCCGGATGATTCTACTGTGCAGACAAGGTTTTGAGATTTCAAGGTTATAAAACTAGAAAGGAACAGGACTGGGATTAATTTCAGGACCCTTGGTGTCTAGTCCAGTACTTTCAACATAGGCAGTAGTAATGAGAAAAACAATAAAACTGATAGGAAACTCAGTAAACCAAACTTTCTCTCCTTTTCCACTAACTTTATGCTCATGGAGTTTAAATTTGAATGGCCACTGGTAGGTGGCAACAGGTTAGTTGCTAATGGTAGAAGTGGATCTGGAGGGAAAAGGTAGGAAAAAGAAGAGTACCCATGGCCATCATCATGGAAAGAGAAAGCTGAAATGATACAGTGGAACATGTCCTGGGGCTTAAGGCAGAAAGCCAAGCTACTCAGCCGATGTCAAGAATCTGATGGCAACTGTGATTGATAGCCCTACTCTCTCCCAGAGAAGGAGATGAAAAGTGTTTCTTATCCACTAGGAGTGAGGAGGTTATTGAATCCAGCTGTGTGAAGTAGAAATCGAAGTTGGCCAAGATTTTCCACTTGTGGCAGGGATGGATCATGAAGCATGTTCGTGGACACTTGCCAGGAAGGAGCCTATAAGAATCATCAAAAAAGAAAAATCAAAAAAATCAGCATGCTAATTCAGAAATACAATGCCAATTACTTGGGGTTTCTACTTCAACGTTTATAAATTTAATTCCTTTATAGTTTAGAAAAATTGAGTTAATGTAGTTTAGTTTCTACTAAAATAGCATTTGAAAACAATGCTAATGTTAACCAATCATTGCTAAGTATTTTTTCAATGCATGTGAGCAAAGTTAGCCCTTTCCAAAACCAAAGAATGGATGGCACATTGCTGTTTACAGGGAAAAAATTATTTATTTTATCTAAATTTGAAAACCTTTAATGTGCTTCCCAAGAAGTTACCTGATTGAGCAAATAACAACAACAAATAAAAACAGAAGAGAAAATAAACAGTAAACAGAAGACAATGTAATGTCTGCAGCACCACTCCTACTTTGCCATAGAATAAAATAATCATATGTATATTTTTATTTATTTTTATTATTTTTTTAAGTAGGCTCCACGCCTAGCATGTAACCCAGTGTGGGGCTTGAACTCATGACCCTGAGATCAAGACCTGATCTGAGATCAAGAGTCAGACGCTTAACTGACTGAGCCACGCAGGTGCCCCCTACACATATTTTCTAAATGGAGATTTGAAAACTTCCGGAGTTTCTAGTCTATAAATTGAAGTACGACTAGCAGTTTCTCGCTCACTCTCCCAGGTTTGCAGGAGATATAATTTTATTTATTTTTTTTATAACACAACTTAATCTCTGCTTTGAGCCTCCTAATGCACTTGATAGCAGAAGACATAATCGTATTCATTTCATGGCCCAAATAATCTTTCCATGTTTAAATTAGTCAGTTTAGGGATTTCTTCTCTTCTACTTAGTCCCCTGGGGTATCACCTAACCTTTGGGAGAATGTGTCTGACCCAAACTTCTCAGCATTTATTCATGTTGGTGTCCACTTGGATGAACTATCACCACTCTGGGTCTTAGGTATCATCCCCCTTCCAATGGGCATTCCTTGAGGCTTCCACTTCTTATCTGGTTTCTGGACCTACATCCATGGCACTTTCTACCATGGGCTTCCTCCAACAGGTGTCCCTGCATGGTGTTCTAGGCATGAGGAAGGAGAACTCCTTTCTTTATCCCTTTTTTGAATACCTTAGGAATCCTCACAACCAGGAAACTTAGGCACCATCTTATGCCCTCTCCATCACAAATGGCTCCACAGTTTAGTATCATGGTGGCACAAGGGTCTACAGTGTGGCTCCAGCCTCCCAGAATTCCTGTTAGAAAGCAGATTCTGGGTGCCCTCTACTCTCAGATCCTGGAACATATCATGTACATTTACTTCTGGACCTCAAGAAAGATCATCTGATTATTTTTTGTAAGATTTTTAATGTACTTATTTGACACAGAGAGAGAGCAAGAGAGAGAGACCACAAGCAGGGGGAGTGGCAGGGAGAGGGAGAGGGATAAGCAGGCTGAGCAGAGAGCCCAATGTGGGACTCAATCCCAGGACCCTAGGATCATGACCTGAGCCGAAGGCAGATGCTTAACCAACTGAGCCATCCAGGCACCCTGGATCATCTGATTATTAAAGACTTTTGCTCTGTTTAACCCTCCTGTTTTCTCTGTAATTCATATTCTCTTTTTCAAGTCAATGGGCTCATCATCAGTTCTATAGTAGGCAACACTGGCCATCAAATCACTGTACATTCTCACTGAATATGTTAACTAGTTTGGGTTTTTCCTCAAAAACAAAGCATTTGACCTTCAAGTGGTCTTTTTGACTAATGCCTTTGCCAGAAAAATTAAAACTTTTTTTCCTTCTGATTTGCCGAGGCGTCCCATTTTCTGAAACAGGAAATCATAGAAGATGGCCTGAGGTAGCTGGGAATTATGGGGATAATATGAAGGTAAATATCCAGTTTTTAACCCACTGCATAATATAGTGTGACAAGTGAAAAAGTTTACCACCTAAACACCTCCCTACCCAAGATCATACTTACCACTAATCAGGAGTTGAGTAAGAATAGGCAGAATATGCCCAGAGAGAACCACCTTAGGGTAAGTTGGGAACTCGAGAAATAGCAGCCCATAAGCCTATGCAGATTCACCCAAGTGTATTGGACAATGCCTCACAGCAATGGTCATGATAGTGATAAGCAACGTGACATGCAAGAGACATACACAATTGGTTAGAGTGTAAACAGACCAAGAGGGGATCAAAGGCAGGAAACCAGTACTGAGCTTGAAGCTGCAGGGCAAGCCAGAAGCCCAGGCATAAGGGATGGGAGAGCCCTTCCAGAGCCTTCATTTTGAGTTACCTAACTGCACACTGGTCTTGCTTAGAGACTCCCCTGCCCAGGGCCTGAATTTATCAAAGTCTGACTCAAACTGAACTTACAGGATATAATTTTATTTTAGAAGGGGCCGCAGATTATCAAAATATCCCTCTATGCCAAAATTCTTGTTGTCACATAACAATTTCCTTTTACAATTGAGAGATTAGGCTGAAAATGGGAATCCCTCTGGAAAGCAGAACACAGTGACTTAGCAGAACACTAAGTTGTCCATACCTAATAGCAGGACTATTCTTTACTAAAATTATTTTTAAACTTGCTTTTAACAGTGTTATTGAGATATAATTAGCACATCATACAATTTACCCATCTCCAGTATACAAGTCAGTGGTTTCCAGTATATTAGAGTTATGCAGCCATCATTACAATCAATTATATAACACTTTCATCACACTGAAAAAGAAACCTAATGTCTTTTAGCCATTCACCCACAATCATTTTATCACCCACAACCACTAATCTACTTTCTTTCTCCATAGGTTTTCCTATTCTGGACATTTTAAAGTTTTTTTAGAGAGAGAGAGAGAAGTGTGGGGAGGGGCATAGGGAGAAGAGAAAGAGAATCTTAAGCAGGCTCCATGCCCAGTGTGGAGCCTGATGGGAGGGCTCCATCTCACAAGATCATGACCTTAGCAGAAACCAAGCATCAGCCAACCAACTGACTGAGACACCCAGACACCCCTCACTTAGCACAGAGTTTTTAAGCTTCGTCTGTGTTATAGCATGTAACAGTACTTCATTCATTTCTATTGTCAAATGATATTCCATTCCGTGGATATGCCATATTTGATTTATTCATGCATAGGACTTTGTATCATGAAAATGTTCAAACATGTATGAAAGGAGAGATAATATAATGAATAATCATAGACCTATCACCCAGCTTCCACAATTACCAGCTCGTGGCTAATTCTGTTTTATTTATATCCACCACCATTTTCTCTTCCCCTGTATCATTTTATTTATTTTTATTTTTTTTAAAGATTTTATTTATTTATTCGACAGAGATAGAGACAGCCAGCAAGAGAGGGAACACAAGCAGGGGGAGTGGGAGAGGAAGAAGCAGGCTCATAGCGGAATAGCCCGATGTGGGGCTCGATCCCATAACGCCGGGATCACGCCCTGAGCCGAAGGCAGACGCTTAACCGCTGTGCCACCCAGGCGCCCCTCCCCTGTATCATTTTAAGATAAGTTCTTCCATAAATAGTTCAATATAGACTTATACACATATGCATATTTATAAATCATTTTTAAAAACAACCACAAAATCGGGGTACCTGGGTGGCTCAGTCAGTTAAGCATCTGCCTTTGGCTGGCATTGTGATCCCAGGGTCCTAGGATCGAGCCCCACATCAGGCTCCCTGCTCAGCAGAGAGCCTGCTGCCCCTCCCCCTGCTTGTGTGCTCTTTCTCTCTCTCTCTCTGTCAAATAAAATAAACAAAATCTAAAAAAAAAAAAAAATACACACACACACACAAAATCATCATTGCACCTTAAATCTTCATTCTTTAACATCACCAAATACCAGCAAGTGCTAATTTTCTCTATTTGTGTTACTTTGCATTTGATTTATTTGAATCAGGATCCAAAATACATCTGTCAAATTCTTTGACTGTGTTTCTCACCTAAATTCTTTCCCCCTTTTTTTTTCTTCCTTAGAATCTATCTATCTGTTGAAGAAACCAGGGTATTTGCCCTACAGAGTAACCATATTCTGGATTTTGAGGATTGCATCCCTATGATGTTAACATGTTCTCATTTTCCCTGTATTTCCCTAAACTGGTAGTTGATGTAGAGTCTTTATCAAATTCAGGTAGGATACTTTGACAAGAATTCTTTAAAAGAGGCTGTGTGTATTTCTGTGAGGAGGCACATAATTTAAATTAACTTAAATTTATTAAAGTTTGTTTTTCCTTCTTTTTTATTTTTATTTTATTTTATTTTATTTTTTTAGTTAGATGTTAAAATTGACCAGAGGTTCAGGTGTTTTCAGCCCTACCCATTAATTCTAAAATTCCCAAACACGTGAGAAAGACATACTTATTACTGAATATCCCTGAGATTTTGTGGCTATTTGTTACAATAGCTGAGAATATACCTGACTCTTGTGAAATGGTACACACCATGATAACCAAATAGTTGATTAGGGAATGTTTTCCTTTGTAAAAGTATTCAAGCTAATAAATAAAAAATGAATGTTAGAGATTTATCATTTTGTAATCTCAAATGAAATAATATATCAAGGTAATAGTCAACAATGGCTGCTAAAGCACTAGGTGGAAAGCTAATAGGCTGGGGTGGATCTTTTGATTTTGACTGGCTGTGGGCAGCCTTAACTCTGTGGGCAGTACTGGGTCTGGGTATGTTCCATGTATATTTATTCTTCATTGGTCCAGCAAGCTAGCTGGAACATGTTTTACTCATGGCCATGGCAAAAATGCAAAAGGCCAAGATATAAATGCGGGGTCTATTAAGACTTCTGTTCAAAACTAGCACTTTGTAGCTACCCATCTCCCCCAAATTCATTTATCACATTGCTTAAAGTCAGAGGAAGAGGAAGTATATACTCTGTTTTTAATTGGTAGGAATTGCAAAGTTGCATGGAAAATGGAGAATGGGTGAAGAATTGGGTCCAATAATTCAATCTACCACAGCAGTATAAAGTTTTCTTTCCCTTATTTGCTAGTTTCCAAAGTAATGAGTTGATTCGCTAGGATCTTCTGAAAGTGATCAGTATTTTTTTAGTATTGTTGCCAGCTCATGGATTTAATCCTATTTGTATATCCAATTCATTTTAGTCATTGTTTTTGTTGTTGTTGTTGTTATTCAAGTTGTCCCTTTTTAACTTGGTCTCTGGATTCTTTTGACCAAACTTCAGAAGTCTTTTTTTTTTTTTTTAAGATTTTATTTATTTATTTGACAGAGAGAGACAACCAGCGAGAGAGGGAACACAAGCAGGGGGAGTGGGAGAGGAAGAAGCAGGCTCCCAGCGGAAGAGCCTGATGTGGGGCTCGATCCCAGAACGCTGGGACCACGCCCTGAGCCAAAGGCAGACGCTTAAGGACTGCGCCACCCAGGCGCCCCTAAACTTCAGAAGTCTTTGTTAGCTTCCTTGCCTTTTGGTATGAAAATATATTCTAGGCTCATCATAAAATCTTTTCTGTTAAAGATCTGAAATCAAGGAACCATATTTTCTTTTAATAGAAATGGTCATTTTGAGAATATAATGCAAATTCTAGATGTGTTCATTGCTAATGGTTTTGTTACTGTTTCCAGACCTTTTATTTTATTTTAAAGATTTTATTTATTTATTTATTTATTTATTTATTATTTTAGAGAGGGAGAGAACGTGAGTGAGTGCAAGTTGGGGAAGGCATTGGGGTGGGGAGGGAGTCTCAAGTAGACTCTTCCTGAGCTGAGCAAGGAGCTGAAGCAGGGGAGAATATGTTTTCTTGCCCTTTTCCAACTGCTAGAGGCTGTCAGCATTTCTTGACTTATGGCTTACTTCCATCTTCAAAGGCAGCAATAGCCAGTCAGGTCTTTGTCACATGAAATTATTCTAACCATGACTCTTCTGCCTCCCTCAACTCCATTTGAGGATCCTTGTGATTACATGTGATTACTTGGGAAACCAGGGTTGCCATCTGAGTAATCCACAGTACTCTTTCTGTTGTAATGTCAGTTGATTCACATCCTTAATTCCATTCTCTACCTTAATTCTTCTTTTCCATGTATCATAGCATATTCCCAGGTTCCAGGAATTAGGAAGTAGACATTTTGAGGGTGAGGCCATTTATTATTCTGCCTACCATACTAGCTTTATCAGTTTTGGATTTTTTTTTTTCATTCTGAACCTCATTCTCTTTTGTAAAATGAACATCTTAGGTTATGTCATATCTTACTGAATTAATGCATCCCAGTCATTCTCAAGAGTAGGAGAGAAGTGGTGATCAGAACATCTTGAAAGATTTCTTGTTGGTTAAGTGTTCCCCAGGGGTTATCAATATAACACTTCTTCACTATATGCTTACTCATCTTGAAGAATTGCTCTGAAGATTAAGAGAGAGAATTCATGAAAACACCTGGACATGATAAGAGCCCAATATCTATGAGTTTCTTTCTCTTTCTTTTTTTTTTTTTTTTTTTTTTTTTTTTTTTGCTTTCTTTGCTCCATTCTATTTATAGAGAGAAACTAATACTCAAATATCAATGAAGAGTTCCCTGGATACCATGAATCAAGTAATTAAGTTTTTGCCTTAGTCCTGGTTACAGCTAGATATTTTTATTCCCTACTAAAGCTGTTCACATACCCAGATTACTCTTTCTAGTTTCTTTGTCAAAAGCCTGTGGATATAACCCTGGCCTCTAAGACTCCGTCTTCTATAGATTAACCTTTCAGATGCCACCTTCTCCCTGTGTGTAAGATACTGAGATACCTGCTTCGTCTCCAAATGTTGATGGTGACCAGCATTTGAAACATGCATTGGAGAGTTCTAACTCTCAAGCACTGTGCCTTATCTTTTGCAATATACCTCTTCAGCTATGTATTCCCAGTTCTCTACCTGATGCCCTGCCACATAGTGTATCTGCCACCAACTTCCTGTCCTGAGGCCAGAGGCAAACCATCATGCCTCTCTAAAGGCTTATGAGATGTGATAGTCTCAAACACTTCGGACTTGTCATATAGCAATAACGTAGCCCCATTTACTAGGGACCACAGCTTTATGTGTTTTTGTTTTTGCTTCGCTTCAAAATGTATTACCTTCTTTATGTTTTCCTCTTTTCATGTTACTTCTTAATATGTTTGTCCTGATTTTCATTTAGCAAATTATCTAAATCCCAGTCACTAGAATTTATATACTTAAACATATTTCAGTCTTGCTCTACCATTGTTAAAAGAGAGTCAGGAAAAGGAAGAGTAAAGATTGCCCAGTCTTTGAGATTGTCTTCAGACCTGAGCTCTATAGGAGAGGGCAAAAACAAGAACTTGAATGATGTTCATGCATTCATAGTTGAATAAATTCAAAGAATATTTATTGAGAATCTACCATGTACTTTGCAACATGTTAGTCCTACAGTTATGAGAAAAAAATCTGATAGTCTTTCCCAAGAGCTTACATGTTCTTGATAAAACAGTTATCTAATGTTTATAAATACATGTAAGGATGTATTTCAAAGATGACATTTCAAGGATGACAAATGCTATTAGAGATGTTCTACTGCATTATGAAAGTATAGTGGTAGGAACACATCTTATGGTGGAGACAGAAGTCTTGGAAGTTGTAAGGAAAAGAAGTAAACAGTCCAAGATATATTTACCTTCAGGTAGTGATAACTGCTATAAGCAGAATAAGAGAACAGATAGCAGTGGGGTGAAAGGAACTTTAGTTGGTATAACCAGGGAAACCCTCTCAGAGGAGATATTTGAACAAAGATATGAATATCAATCATGAAGAGTGAGAACCATTAAGGTATGAGGGAAGTGTTCCAATCAAGGGAACAGCAACTGAGAAGACCCTGGGGTGAAAAAGAAATGGCTTTGAGGTGAGAAAGAGCTAAGAATCTTCAAGAAAGGATAGATTTATGATAAGGTCACAAAACCAATGAAAGCCACAGCATTTACAGTCAAGGTAGGAGATAATAACTCGTATTAAACAAAAGCAGTGGGCTTGGGGAAAAGATGAAATGAACTACCCTTTTATCCCATAATATGGAATCACATTGCATTTAACTACCATTGCCTTATTCTCTTTTAATAGGTACTCATTCCTCACTCTTTCTTTGTCTTTCATATGCTCAACATTTTTAAAGAGCTGGACGAGTTATTTTATGGAAAGACCCTTAATTTGAGTTTTTCTGAAGATTGTTCAGTGTTAGATTAGATTCAGGTTATTTATTGTTAAAAGAAGTACCAAAAAAGTGATGCTGTGTCCCTGTCAGTGCATCATACTAGTAAGCACATGTGGATTTGCCCCATGCTGGTGTTACACTTGGTTAAAGTGATGTATACCAAGTTTCTGTACTGTAAAAGTACAGTCTTTTTCTTGGGTTGTTGCTAAGCAACTCAGTGGAGGCTCTTTGAGACTAACCTATTGCTCAACAAAAGTTCTTTCACTTTTATTATCATTCATTGATGACTCTTCCTGAATCCGTTATCATCATGCTGATTGACTAATAGTGATTTTCTAACTCCATGTTTTCTCCTACATGTATTTGTTGGCATTCTACTTGAAACAGTAGCCTTTTCTTTTCCATTGTGTACTTCTTTAATTATATCACCATGGATTATCTTTATAATAATTTTTTGTTTGATGCCCAACATAGTAGACATAATTCTAAGATGACCCCAAAATTATCCTAAATCTTGTATAATGTGGAGACATATGATAGAATATCATTTTCATGATTAAGGTTATGTTATATGGCTGAAGTCACTAAGAAAGGAAGATTATCCTCAGTAGACCTAACCTTAAAAGGAACAGAGCTCTTTCTGGTAAGAAACATTCAAAACATGAGAGGAATTTGATGTGAGAAATTCTCCTTTGTTGGCATTCAGCGTGAAAAATGCTGCATTACAGGGAATGTGGGTACCTCTAGGAGCTGAAAGCAACCTCCCTTCAATAGCTGGCAATGAGATGAGACTTCAGTATTGCAGTTCAAGTAGCTGCATTTGGCCAATATCCTGAATGATCATGGAAGTGGATTCTTACATAGAACCTCCAGATATGAATATAGACTGAATAGCTGAATGTGGGACCCTGAGCTGAAGACCCAATCAATCCTGGACTTCTGCCTTTAAAAACTAACAAATGGGTGTTGTTTTAAGTTTGTAAATCTGTAGCAATAGAAATATAAAACTAATGTACTCAAATTGTCCCATATTTGGCCAGTGAGAGCTCTTTCAAGCAAATTATTTTATCTTTTAGATATACACTGTCATTCTTAATATAATTCCTTATTTTAAAATACACACACACACACACACACACACACAAGACACGCATACAGAGAATTAAAGCAATATTTAATTTATTGTTTAAACTTTTTATAAATAAGTATTGTACTATTATTATTTTATGTGACTTCTTTTGTATTTCCAACAGGACATTTTTTCAGTTCGTCCAAGTTGCTGGACATAGATGTAACTCATTTTTTCACTGCTATGTATCATCCATTTGTAAAATTATGCTATAACTTCCTTTATATTGATGAATATTTAAGTCATTTCCTTTTCTATTTTACAAATATTAGGGCACATATTTTGTTCTGATCCTTATGTAACATACTGCCTGTTAGGCATTTGTCTAGCACTACAATTGCTGGGACAAAAGATGTGTGCAGCATGATGCCCAGTTGTATGCCGAAGTGCTTTCACTACTGTGCCACATTTTTGCCATTACTTAGGGCTATCAAGCTTTTTCATCTTTATACATCATGTGGATGTAAAATATCTCCTTCTGGTTTAATTTACCTGTCTCTGGAGTCCAAGGGGGTTAAGCATATGTTAATAAATTAATTGTCCGTTTGTATCTCCTATTTTGTGGACGTCCTTTTAAGTCTCTTGTCTGATTTCTATCATCTTATCTCTCCGTGCTGGTTTATGTTATTTATATGTTCTAAATTCAGTTGCTTTGTCTATTACATGTGTTACAAATCCACTTTTCTACTTTGTATCTTCTGTTCATTTTTTTTTTAAATTAATGTCTCTGTGGTGTCTCTTAGGGACTGAATTATGTCAAAATTCGTATGTTGAATCCCTAATCCCCAATGTGACTGCATTTGCAGATAGGGCCATTGAGGAGGTAATTATTGTTAAACGAGATCATAAGGGTGGGGCCCTAATCCAGTAGGACTGGTGCCCATATAGGAAGAGGAAGAGACATGAGAATTAGCTCTCTTCCTGCACACACAGACAGAGACAAGACCACATAAGAATGTAACCAGAAGGTGCTGTCTTCAAGTGAAGGAGAGATGTCTCACTAGAAGCTGGCTGGTACCCACGGCCTCCAGAACTCTGAGAAGATAGGTATGTGTTGCTTAAGCCCCCAGTCTGTGGTATCTTGTATGGCAGCCCAGGCAACCAATATAGGGTCTCTCAATGAATGGATGTTTTTCAATTTAATTTAGTCAAATTCAACAATAAATTCCTTTATATTAATATTCTTTGGTTTTGTCTTTATTATAATTTCACATACCTTATCTCATAGAGATTGTGTTTTATATCTTCTTCTGAATAATTTAAATTTCACCTTTTATGTTTAAGAATTTATTCTACCTGGAATTCCATTTTGTATAATGTATGATAAAGAGATCACATTAGGTAACATTATAGAAAATATATAATCATGTCATTTATAATGCATATATTTATCACTACCTATAGTTTATTATATACACATACATTTAATATTTACAGTTGTTCCAGTTTCTTGTAGTCAGCTCAGACTTCTATAATAATATACCATAGACTGGGTGCTTAAACAACAGACATTTATTTCACATAGTTTGGGAGGCTAGGAAGTCCAAGAACAAGGTGCCAGCAGATTTGGTTCCTGGTGAGATGCTTTTTCCTGTTTGCAGATAGCCAGTCTCTCACTGTATCCCCACATGGTGAAGAGAGAGAGAGAGAGAGAGAGAGAGAGGGCGAGCTCCGTTATCTCTTTTTCTTCCTATAAGGAAACTAGTACTATCATGGGGGCCTCAGTCTCATGACCTCATCTAAACCTAATTACCTTCCAGAGACCCCCACCTCCAATTTCATCATATTGGGGTTAGGGCTTCAACGTACTAATTTGGGAGGGAGATAAATATTCAGTCTACAACACAGCCCTACTTATTAAATAATTTATTCTTTAATCCAATGCTATACTGCCCTAGGTAGTTCAGTTGTGTACTATGTTTTGATATCTGGAAAATATTATTGTCTCAACTTGTTCTTAAGAAAGTCTTGCTATTTTTCTCATTTGCTTTTCCATAAATTTTGGAATCAGCTTGTCAATTCCACTAAAATTCTATTAGAGTTTTGATTATAATTATATTGATGCACAGATCAATATAAAGAGAATGGTCACATTTTTATATACTATCAATAAACATATATATCTCTCTTTTCATCTTGGCCTTCTTTTATAATTTTCTCTTGAAGTCTGGAGGAGCATCTTTTGATGTATTTATTCTCAGACACCTTATTTTTTGGATGCTATTGTAAAGGAACATATTTTCTTTAATTATATTTTCTGAATTATGTTGGTATATAGAAATGCCATTGATTGTGTATATTGATCTTACAGCTCACAGCCACATTGCTGAACTCTCTTATTATTACTAATAATTTTTCTGTAAATGCTTTTTGGTTTTCTATGTAAATAATCATAACATCTAAAAATAATTTGTTTATATCTTTCTGATTCTTTTGCCTTTAATTTCTCTTTTCTCATCTTACTTTGCTGACTTAGGATATCTAGCATGATGTTGTCTGCAAATGGTGATAATGGGCTTCATTGTCTTATTGTTGATTTTAAAGAAAATGCCTTAAAATATTTATTCATGTGGAAGAATATTGTCCTTGGTTTTTGTCACCCTGTTGCTTGCCTTTACTGGTTAAGGAAGTTTTTATATCAGGTTAAGGAATTTTCTTATTTATAGTAAGAAACATACATTTGATTTTTATCCCATTCCTGACACAGAGCTCCTAAAACTCATGGAATTTCCTATGATGAGAACAATACAGGTATCTTTTAAAGGTTATATAAATTAAATGACTTTTGAATAACACCGAAGGATGGAGGTGGGTGGCCAGGACAACCAACCATGTGATTAAAGGGTTGAAACTTTCAGTCCCATCTCCCTGTCCTTCTGGAGGGAAGCACTAGAAATCAAGTTCAATCACCAATGGTCAATGAATCAATCAACCATGCCTATGTAATGAAGGCTCCATAAAACAGATGAGGTTTAGAGAACTTCCAGATTGGTGAACACGTGGAGATTTGGGAAGAGTGGCAGGCTTGGAGAGGGAATAGAAGCTCCATGCCCTTTCCCCATATCTTGCCCTATGCCTCCCTTCCATCTAGCTATGCCTGAATTATATCCTTTTATAATAAATTGGTAATCTAGTAAGTAAAATGTTCCTCTGAGTTCTGTAAGCTACTTTAGCAAATTAATCAAACACAAGGAAGAAGTAATGGATACCCTCATTCTATAGCTGGTAAGTCAGAAGCACAGGACTATGGATATGTTGGGATAGTTAGAATTATCTGCACCTTAAATATTAGTAAGTTATAGCAGATGGTATCAATGCCACACCCTCAGGACTCCCCAGTCCCAGACACAATGAGAGGTTTTTTTTTTTCATTTTATTTTTTAATTGAAGTATAGTTGATATATAATATGTTAGGTTCAAGTGTACAACATAATGATTATGCAGTTCTGTACACAGTGCTCACCATGATTATCATCCATCACCATACAAAATTATTGCAATTTTATTGACTATATTCCCTATGTTCTACTTTTTATCCATATAACTTATTTATTTTCTAACTGGAAGTTTGTACCTCTTAATCCCTTTCACCTATTTCACCCATCCCCCGACCCCTCTCCACAGATAAGTTTTTTTGTTTTTTGGGGTTTTTTTACTGCAAGCACTAGTAACTTTGCCTGAGGACTTTCTCTGCCTATTGGAAGTAAGGAGGTATACTTTTTTTTTTTTTTTTTTTTTTTAAGTAGGCTCCACACTCAGCATGGAGCCCAATGCTAGGCTTGAACTCATGATCCTGAGATCAAGACCTGAGCTGAGATCAAGAGTCAAACACATAATGGACTGAGCCACCCAGGTGCCCCTTGGAGGGTGCCACTTGGAGGTATGCTTCTAAGACAGGGCAGCAGTGCTCAAGAGTAACTGCCCTTGGGGGAAGTCCTCAACCAGTAATAGACAGATGTTAGTTTATATATACCCCAGTTTCCTTTTTTCTGGAGGGAAAATTTGAAGACATTGACTACTTAACATTCAGAGGTTTCTTCTGGGATCAGAGCCAGTTGCCCACATACAAACCATTCGCGAGTTTGATTCCTTCCCCTTTCTGCCTTCGTTTCTCACTCCCTTCCATGATTCGTGGGATCATTTCCCAAAGACGTTGTTTCACTCACCCCTTGTTGCAAGGTCAGCTTCTGGGGAATCCTAACTAAGACAAAATACTTAAAAATGTATTTTGTATGGGGTACCGGGGTGGCTCATTTGGTTAAGCATTCTCTTGATTTCAGCTCAGATCATGATCTCAAGGTCATGGGATTGAGCCCCCCATTGGGCTCCACACTCAGTGGAGAGTCTGCTTGAGGATTCTCTCCCTCTTCCTTTGCCCCTCCCCCTACTTGCGTGTGCTCTCTCTCTCTCTGTCTCTAAAATAAATAAATCTTTTTAAAAAATGTAAAATATCTAGATATGTTTCTCTTTGCAAGGATTCTTAACCATTTCAAAATGTTAATGGTTTCAGTAATATTTCTCTATTTATAATAAGGTCAGTTGGTTATTTATCTTCTTTGACTTTTTTCAAATTCATGTAAGGTTTCAAATGGTTTGGAATAAAGTTGCTCACAATGTTCTTCTATTCACTTTTTTTTTTTTTTTTTTTTTTTTTTGGCCAGAGCAGGGGTGTGCAGGCTACACCCAAAAGAGCTTATTTATTTTTTTGGGGTTTTTTTTGTTTTGTTTTGGGTTTATTAATTATTTGTTTGTTTAGTTGGAGTGTAGTTGACCTACATTGCTATATTAGTCAGGTGTACAACACTCCTATTCACTTTTTAATCTCTGCTATAATTCTTAGGGCTCTTCTTTTGAACTTTGCACTCATTTTTGCTTTTACCTTATTTTCTTGATCACTATTACTAGAGGTCTTATTAATGAATTCATTGTTAGCTTTATGAATTCTCTAATTTGTGTCTTTATCTTATGTTATAAATTTCTGCTTTATTTTTTAAATTTCATTTGGATCTATTGTGTAGTTTTTTCTACTACGTATAGTGTATTTTTGATGGTCAGCCCTCTTTTATAATTTGAGCATTTCAGACTTTTTCTTTTCCCCCTATAATTACTAGTTACTTGTCTCACAAGTTTTGGTATGTGGGTTTTTTTTATTATTGTTTTTCTCTAAGTAATTTAAATACCCACTGTGCTTTCTAATTGCAAATATGCATTATTTAAAAGCTTATGTTAATATCCTTATGTAATGTTACATCATCTTCTGGAAAGAAATCTGTGTTCTCCACTTGTCAAGTTCAGGGTGGTTTGCATGTCTATTCAGTCAAGTTTTGAACAGTGTTGCTCATATATACCATATTCTTATCACTTATTTTTCCTGCTTGTTCTGATTGCTGGGATGTTAACTCTTAAAATTAGGTGATAGATTTATTCATAGCTCTTCACAGTTTTGTAAATTTTTATTTAATGTATTTTAAAGCTATAGAATTAGATGAATACAAATTTAAAACTATTATTTCATGCTGACAAACTGAAATCTTTATGCAGTAGCACACTTTATAACTTTATATTTTACATGATATTGGTGTTGCCAAATCAGCTGCCTTTTGGTTAGTATTTTCCTGATAAATCTTTTTTAATCTTTGTCTTCTTTTCTCAGTTTTTATATCCTAAATAAGTCTCTTGTAAAGAGTGTATACTTGTATTTTTCATATAATCAGGCAATCTTTGACTTTAGGCTGAGTTCTTAGTCCATTTATATTTATTGTAATAAGTGATATATTTGGATTTATTTTCTTTGTAATACTTTCAACTTTCTATGTTTTATTTTCCTGTTTTCTTGGCATTTTTATTGACTTATTTTTCCTTGAATGGTTTTTACACTATTTCTGTTTACTGTAGGAAAAAATTAATGTATATTTAAGGTAATGAAGACAAAATTTAATACATTAAAATAAAATCTCTAGTCACTATGAAGTAGCAGAACAGTTGCTGATTGCTTCAGTGGTGTCTTACATGTATAACTTACATGTATACTATTTTATTTTAGTATTCTGAGGATTTTTACTGTAAAATATAACACTTGCGAATACTCCTACAATAATTGTAATATATTACCATATTAAAAATACAAAATATTACAATAATAACAAGCCAAAGCCCATTAAAAGGAAGAAAAAGCAAACCCTTTATGAAAGAAGATGTAGGAGTATCTGTTAGACCAATGAAAAAGTGCTTAACATTATTAGTCATCAGAATTTAACCACAAGATACACTTACACACTCATCAGGATAGCTAAAAATATTTAATTGAGTAAAATACCAAATATTGGTGAGGATGTAGAGCAATTAGAACTCATAAACATTGTTGAGAAAATTCTGGCAGTTTATCATAAAACTAAGTGTGCATCTTTCTACTCTCTAGCTTAGTAATTTACCCTTATGTATTAACAAAATAAATGGAAACAAATGCTCACAAAAATTCTTGCATAAAAATGTTGATGACAACTTTACTCACAACAAGACACTGAAAATAGTCCAGATGTCCATCAATAGAAGAATGGGTAAACAAAAGGTGATATAATCATTTAATGAAATGTTACTTAGCAATGAAGAGGAACATATTACTAATACATACACATTAATTTCAAAAGATACTGAGTGTTAGAAACCTTACAGAAAAGAATACATACTATATGTCTCCATGTATGTGAAACTTTAGAGCAGTGTAAGTAATCAATGATGGAATAATCAGGATAATAATTGCCTCTGAAAGATAGGGACAGGCTTTCACTGGGAAAGGGGTATAACAGAACTTTCTCATATTGCAATGTTTTATATTTTGATAGGGGTTTATGTTACACGGATGTATGCTTTTGTTAAAACTCAATAAAGTTCATTCAGGATCTGTGCTTTTCTTTTTATGTGAAGAAGAACAATAACAACAACAAAAAATTAGCATACAAGTGTTAAGTCTGGGTGATTGCTTATGTGCTGGATTATCAGGGTAAAGAGGGTATATGCCTGAAACTTGGTTTGAGTCTCATCAAAGAAATGGAATGAATGGATAGATGCATGATAGAGTGTAGTGCAATGTTTGTGATGTAGTCTGAGTGATGGACATAAACATGTGTAATTCTTTCATCTTTGCTTTATGTTTCAAACCTGTCATAGGGTATGGGGAGAGAATAGAAGGAGAAATATAGGAATTAGGCTACTAATTGCTTTTTTTTACTTCTTCTCTTGCTCTGCTACAATAATCTGAACACAGCAGATTAAAAAACAAACAGATAACAATTCATAACAAGTCATTCCTTGCTCAAAAGCCTCCAATGGTTTCCTCTCTCTTTCTAGAGCTACTTCCTCTATTTTTGCCTGCCTCTTTTTTTTTTCTTTTAAACATACTGGCTTTCCATACAGATACCATATTTTCTTTGCTTCAGCTAAGTTTTTAAAAGCCATGAATAGAAAACCCACTCATATCATTAAAACAAATTCGGCCATTGTATTTGAATCTGAAGAGAGTATTTGTATAGTCATTAGGAGTACCCCTCTGATGTCAGAGAGCTAGGGCTCCAACCTTGGACCTATGCCCTTTGTAATGATATGATTAGACCCCTTGTGCTTCATTCTGTTCACAGGAAAAAGAATGGTGGGATTAAAAGAGGATCCATGTAACAAGATGGATTTTTGCTTTGCTTTGTTTTTTCTTTGTCTTTTGTTTTGAAATAGAATCACATGAGATCATCCACATAAAGCACTTAACATCGTGATGGGCACGTTTACTAACTGTTCAGTAATTGATTGTCTTTACTTTTGTTACTGATTTCAGGACTCCGGATAAAACTTGCCTATAAAGTCTAAATTTTGTTCTTCAAATAGGCCATTGAATTATATATTATAAAGAGACAGAGAGAATTATGTTTGGGATCCTCCAAAATATAAGCAGAGATGAGTTTTAGAAAAAGATATAATCAGTTGCAAACTTCCTCCTTGCTTTGTTCCTACAGCTCCCTCCTGCCTCTCCAGCCACTACCAAGTATATCTCATCACCAGGCACATATATGTGACAATGATGAAAGGGTCTGTGCTGGGAACAATATAGTGGGTAATAAATCAAGGCTTGGGGGGGGCTACCAAGCAGGATGGGAGGAAGGGGGGGTTGGCATTGTGAATAATCGATGCAACAGACTCTGTAAGAACATGGCAAAACATCTCACTTAACATGTTTAATAAAGCTGAAGAGGGGAAAGCAGTGATAATATGGTAACAGGTTGTCAGAGCACTGGAGAGCCCTGTGCCCACACAGCCAGAGCAGGCTGTGGGAGGGGAAGAGAGCTGCCTTCTCTGTACTGGACCCAGCCCTGACCACCCACCCCTACACTGTGCTCAGTGTCTGGGATGAAACAAATGCTTCCTCCTGGCTCTATGCCAGCAGTTTCAGGAATAAAGAGGGAAAAATAACCTATTCAAAAGGCTTCTAATTGTGGTTAAATCCAGAAACATGTAGCAATACTGCTACAGAGCAAAAAGACCCACTCTCTATTTGGAGCAACAAAATAAAAAGAATATTAAAAAGGTAATTAGATGCTTAAAATGAGATACAGCTGACACTTGTTCCAGAATGATAGTGCAAGAAAGAATTCCTGGAATACTCTAGTCCCAGCCCTCTTTTTTGTATGAGAGAAGAAATCCAAGCTCAGGAACAATCAGGTCACAAAGTCACACAAATAGTTGGTGTTAGAGTAGAGAGTAGAACCTAGATATGCAATTTAAGACATTAAATTCTACAATATGCCTTGCACTCAGGAGATACTTCACACATAGTGATCACTTTTTCTTTCCTTCAATCTTGACCTCTTCTCTTTTCAGCATCCAGGGCTTAAAGAGAGAAGAAAAAAATGAGCACTGTACTAGGAGTCTAAAGACGTTGATTAGAAAGCTGGTTCTTTTACATACTGGTATAATTTGGGGCAAATCACTGATTTTGGGTCTCAGTGTCCTCATTTATAAGTTGTGAAGTTTGCTTTGTAGGATTACAAGTCCTTTTTAGGTCTAACATTCTTAATTTGAAGCATTCTCATTTTCAAATTGAATATGACCTGTCTGCATAATGGAAGAGGGGAAAAAACACATAAGGAAAAAAAAAGTGCTATGAAGTACTATGATATTATAATAGCATCTTGTCCCTTGGTAGCTTTGGAATAAGTGTGTTATTGTTAAGTTCAGTTGTACCGTCTTAGCAAGGCAAACAGAAATGTAATGTTTGCTAATTGAACTATAAAAATAATAATTACTTTTGATGTAGAACACAAAGTCACTCAGCAGTGAGCTCTGATTGTATAAATGGAAGCAGTTCTCATCAGAGCCCAAACCAGATTAGAAGGGAGCCGCTCCAATTACATCTGAGTGGTGCGGAATGTATACCAGGCATGGAGTGCCTTCTGTACATGCAAGTATATTCCCCTCAGATGCTGCAGGAGAATGAGGGGCACATGGCTACTTATGCCTCTGAGTGACCTGTGTCTGGGCAGAAAGCTAGAATCTCTTTAACATTCTAGCTTGGGGTGCAGGGTGGTGGGCGGGATACAATGAGATGCTGTCCTGGAGATACTCTTCCTCCATTCACAGAGAGCACCTGCAGTACTTAATTGAGTGGTCTCCAGGAGTTTTTCTGCCTATGAATTTGTATCAGCTACCCTGGTTGGGGACATGAAATCTACCTTCAGAAATTCAGGATGCTGAGCATGGACTCCAAACAGTTCCCACAACCTGGTTCAGTAGGTTCTGGACAGAGGCAGCCAAGTGACAATGAGGCCCATCTCAGACGCAAGCCAGCAAAGTCACTTGAGGAGAATGGGCATTGCCTCAATGCATGTGGTGCCAGCAGAGCAGGTGGGACATCAGGCATCATGCCCTTGCCCAACCCTGAGCAAAGTCAAGAAATTCAGAGGGAGGGCCACAGCGGTGAATTGAGCTATGGAACAATAGGCCAGCTGTGCCCTGGAGAAATAATCCCTGAGACTTCTCTGTCTTGTCTCCTTTGGCTCACCCCTTCTGCATGTTTATTATCCCTGTTTCCCACCTATACTGAGCTCCTCCTGGTCATCATCTAAGCGGTTTGTTTGTTTGTTTGGTTTGGTTGTTTGTTTTTCTCCTGATTCTCTTGATTCAAGCCTAACAGCAATCAGGATGAAAAATGGTGCTCAGGGGATGATTGCTGATTGAGGAATTGATTGAGGATTTTATTGTTTGACTCATTTGGAATAACTTGTCCAAATCTAGCTTACTACAGATTCTCACAGAAACTTAGGAGAGAAACCATTTTATCTTCTAGCCTATAATATGTAAGAATTTTGTTAGGGCTCCTTGTCAGAATATTTTCAATGAGCATTTTATTATACAACAAATTTTCTTTGGAGACCTCCTTCCTCCTGCTTACAGCTCTCACTTGGCTTCTAATTTCAGCTCAAGCTGTGCTCCCACCAGCGATTTCATTCCCCATCTATCTCTAGCCCCCTCCCCAACCAAATCATATCCATATTTTTTTCCAGAATGCAAAATATAGAAACAAGCATCTGTTTGGACAAAATCAGTTTTCACTTGTGAAAAGTGGTTGCTTTGTAAAATCACAGGCAACAAGAAAAATGTCAGAGAATGGAACCAAATGTTGGAGGGATAATAAAACCTATGGTTCCTCCTTGGATGGGCTGAGGAAGACGTTTGCTAAAGATTAAATGGACAGGACATAGTCTGACTTCAGTTGGTCTTTGAGTTCCAACATCCCTGGCTTCATTTAGACCCCACACTGGCTGAGGCTTGATTTCTCAATGTAAAAATATGACTAAGACACTCCTGTCTATACATTGTGCTATAAGTAGATATGTGGGATCAACCGTGTGAAAAGGGGATATCCGTTTCCTTGTTTTCACTAAGTGGTGTTCCAAAGGACATTTCCTCTTTAATAAGAAAAGTTGTCCAGACCCTCACTTCCAAGTTCTCAATTTGGTTGACTCTAATTATGTCTGTAATGCATAGAAAGGATGTTTGGCTCTTTAGTTTCTAGGTCTTTCCATCTTTATCATTTAACTGCATGAATGTCTTAGGCAATTACTTTGTCTTGAAGGATGTAGAATTCATCTTTGGCATGAGGTTTGAATTATCTTCTCTGTCATCAGTTGAAGGAATGGCGAGGTAAAATGCCTAAAATGACAATTGAGCTCAACAGACTCTTTTTGGATATCAACTTTTTATGTGCCGGGCACCAGACAAGATGAAAAAGACACCGACTATAGTCTTAATGGAGAGGCAGGAAATTTCACAATAACTGGCTAAAAAGCATGATATACAAGGGACACTTGGAACAAGAGCATAGCCTCTGCAGGTTTCAAGGACTTTCTAGTCTTTGGGTACATATTCACACTTCTTATGGTGTCTAGATGGCATCCCCACATAGTAAGATTTCAATACATATTAAACATTTTTTTTTTAATTTGGGTACCTTTTACCGAAGCTGGTAATTACTACATATACTCTTTGAATTCGCAAAACTAGATTCTGTGTCTTAAGAGAATGGTTTGAAATGTCTATGGGCGCCTGGTTGGCTCAGTTGGTTTAAGTGTCGGACTCTTGGTTTTGGTCATGATCTCGGGTCATGAGGTTGAGCCCCATGTCAGGCTCTGCACTCAGCATGGAGTCTGCTTGAGTTTCTCTCCCTCTGCCCCCCCGCCCCGGTCCCCACTCGTGCACTTGCATGCTCTCGCTCTCTCTCTCAAATAAATAAAATCTTAAAAAAAAAAAAAAAAAGAAATGTCTTAGAATATTTTCAGCTTTCTTTTTAGAAAGGTAATTTTAGAGATAAAGTATGTTATATTCTATCATGCACTCTATTGCCTCCATCAGTCCTAAAGTAGAAATTGAATGATGGAAATTATACAGTGATTTTAAGAGTTTGTATTTTTAGAATTACTAGAGTTATATTTCAGTAAGTTTACCAGTATAAAGACAATACTTCTTTCCTACTAACTGCCTTTCTTCAATTCAAGTCATCATAATTCTCTCCACCATGAGCTCTGGCCTGCACCTTGAAAAAAACAGAGATATAAACTATGTTCTTTGACCGTAAGGAGTTTACATTTTAACAGTGCTTATAAAGTACAGAGTTATGTGATTTACACAGGCATAAGAGATAACATTATAGAAACATACCTAATCAAACATGTAAGTGGAAGGTTATGGGATTTACGTATAATTGGCTACATAAGTTGAGAAAGCTTTCCTGAAAAAGGTAGAGTTTGGATTGAGCCCTGAAATTCCAGTAGTAATTGATGTGAAAGAGATAAAAGGAAGGTGACTTGCATAAAACCCAAACAGGAAAGCAAATAAGCATGGTACTACAGGGTCAGAAGGACAGGTTGGAATTTAAGTATTCTTTGGCAAGTACCTCTTAATTAAAAGACAAAACTTCCAAGCCAGGAATTCAGTTACCTTCAAAATATGGATCTCTCCTGCCTTTCCTGTTTCATTCCTGCAGTTCCTTAATAGTCAACTAAGCCAGTATTAGACTTCCCAATCTCTATATGGTTTACTCACTTTCCCCTTCTCTTGGAATGACAGACTAATTTCTACTTTCCATCTCACTTCTATCAAACTATAATAATTTATCTGTATTAGCATTGACATGAAGGGTTCTTGTTCTCCTCTGAGCTCAGTTATCATTTGTTGCCTGTGTATTAATTTTTATTTTTGCAAACATTACATTGATATTTTAATTTCTTCTTCAAAACCACACCAGATTGGAATTGTAAACATATCTAGCAGGTGAACTTCTTTAAAAAAAAAAAAGAGAGAGAGATTTTATTTATGTATTTATTTTAGCAAGAGAGAGGGGAAGGGAGAGGGAGGGGGAAGAATCTCAAGCAGATTGCTCGATGAGCACAGAGCCTGAAGCAAGGCTTGATTTCATGACCCTGAGATCATAACCTGAGCTGAAACCAAGAGTCAGAGGATTAACTGACTGAACAACCCAGACACCCCTAGGCAGGTGAACTTCTAAAAGAAGTTCATACCCAATATTTGGCCATATATTCTTATACATATATTCTTATACAATCAATAGTCATGATAATCAATTTAGTAGCAGAGAAAGGGACATATGGAAGGCAAACATTCTTTTCAGCATCTCTGAAATCTTATCATAAAATTTATCTTCCAACACTGTTTCAAGTCCCACACTGGTTTCTCATCCTGATTCTACCATTATCTCACTGTGGGACCTCCACCATTCACAAAGCTCTTGGGTCTTTAGAGTCTTCATTTGCAAATAGTTAATAAGAGTTACCTTACTGAGTTTTTCTGAAGGAAGAAGGCTTGAAAAAAAGATATAAATACTGACCCATTGTTTCCAAAGCCAACACTGTGGGCAAAAGAGTACATTTTCTTTGATGTAAATACAAGCAGACAAGGGAGCTGAGAAAATGGACCTCAGTAAGGAAGGGAGCAGTGACAAGAAGACAATCTTATCATATGAAACATTTAAGTGGCTGCAATATTGTTCCTCTTGGCAGCTGGGTCCTGATGCAACTGAGTAATGCTGAAGGCTACTTAACTTAAAATAATTCATCCTCCAGAGTGGATGTGATCTACCAGAGCAGACATCACTTTTCAGTTTTTTATGAACTGAATTTGGACATGACCCATCCCCTAGAACTCTAATCCCTTCTCATTATTATAAGGCTTTTGTGATCATATTCTTAGAGACCTAGTGTGAGAATCCCCACAGCTGTGGAAATGGATGAGTGGCTGGCCCTAGAGATAACTAAGTTCAACCAAGGAAATGAAGTTTGCAGCCCACGACGTAGAGTCAGAACTTTTTCGCTATGCCTGTGGCTGACTGTGGACACCAGTGTCCCATGCCAAGACAGCATTTAAATACCAAGGGATGAGATACATCACTGCACAGGCATGATGCCTGGCACCCACGCTATCTCCAGATGGCTTGATATGCAGAAATAGCCTTTGGGATCAAACTCAATGTGGTGAAGTCCAAACTCGTGATCTGTCCCTCAGGGCTTCTCTGTAGTACAAGTCCCCTCTGCTGCTTAGAGGCACAGCTCACAGTCTGTTAGGGTGCAGTTGAATATCATAAATCATCCTCCTCACCAACAGTACAAACACTTATTGAGGTTCTACCATCTGTAGCGCACTAAGCATTTAGAATATAGAGGAGTATGGCATAATCATTGCCCGCAACTGCTTCCAGTCTAATACGGGACAAAGGCATATACAAGAAAACGTAAACATCTATATGAATTTGCATAATAATGCCATATCATTGATGTATGGTGAAGGTGAGGTAGAATTTTCAAAGCAGGGAGCTACATCTTGAATTCTACAGGAAACACCCAAAAGACAAACTTCATAGATGTTAATACCAGAAGTTATTTTCTACAGCAGTGCTGTCTAAGAAAACTTTCTGTGATGATGAAAATGCTCTGTTCTGCACTGTCCAATATGATAACCATTAGCCTCATATGGCTATGAGCACATGTAATGACTAGTATGACTGGGAAACTGAATTTTAAATTTTAGTGTTAATTTAATTTTAATAGCCACATAAGGCTAGTGACTTTCCTATTATCCAATGCATTTCTTGAATATCTAGCAGTTATCTAGCACATGGAAATGTGGACACAGAGATGTTGAATTAGCTATATTCAAGGAAGGGGTAAATTATTTAGAAGCTGTCCTAATTCCTAGTCCAGGAAGATCTTGACCATGACCTTATATTGACTCTTACCAGGAAGAAAAGCACCATTCTCCCTACGTGGGTTAGGCACAGTTGCTCTCAAATGAACATTGTGTTGTCTCTATAAGAAACTGAGGGTCACTAGACTGTACATTCCACGAGGGGAGGGACTTCATCTCTCTTCTTCACTCCCATATCTCCAGCATTTAGAAGAGTACATGGCACCTGATTAGTGAACAGTAAATATATAAATGAATAAGTAAGTAGATGAATGGACAAAATGTTCTATGTTTTATTCTAAATATCTTGAACCAGTAAATGGAGCTAACATTTGTGGTAAACATTGTGTTATCTGGATGAGAACTGCTGCTCACCTGCAGGATGGGCATGAATCAGGCTGCTTCTAGCATGGGCCTGGCACATTTCAAGTGCTCAGTCAATATTTATTGAACAAACTTGCTATGTTTGTTTCTGTAATTGCTTCTCCCAGTTAACCACTTGTAACAGGAATTTTGTCCACTTATTTTTTTTCTTATCCCGTGGAATGCCTATTACAGGAACTTAACACCTCCAAGGTTCTCTAAACTTTAATTGAATTATATGGGCAGGCAAAGGCATGTTTGAGCAGTCACTGCTCTTTCAGAGGTAACAAGGTGGAAGGGACTGGACATTGTTTACCTGTTTTCATAGCTTCATTTCTTATGGAGGTTTAGCAGCAGTCGTTTTTCAAGATAAAGAACATAAATGTCTACCCTGCACAATGAGAATTTGGGGGGTAAGTGATGTGAAGTACCTATTTCTATTTTTGTAAATTGTGAAGTGCTCTTTCTGCCTCACCTGTCCTCTTGTCTTTCTATCACTTCTGTTAGTTTAATAACTTCTCACATACATCTTTTATATAAATAAGTCAAAATGTATTTCTGCAAAAACCAGGAAAAAGAAAAGAAAAGCTTTCTGCAATCCTGGTGCTTGTGATATGAACACACATTGATACACTTGATCTCTCCCAGTGGAACGGGCATGGGAATTAACCCACACACTGGCACATGAACTTCTTGTTCCTGCCAAACGTGTCAGCTGAGATGGGTTTGCTAATTTATTTATGGGGACATATGTCAATGTCACTCTGAGAAAATGGTTCCAGGACACACGAAAAAACTGACTGCTGTCAGGACTGACCTTATGTGTAGGTGGAATAGCCACCTGCTCACTCACTTCTTGGGAGATTAGGGGATCCAGAGAGCACTGCCTCATCTCAGTCCTTGCTCAAAGAGTGTTTCTAAGTGAGCTTCCTGTGGCTTCCACGTGAGTAAATCAGTTCCCCTAGGAAAGAAGTGTGCCCTACTCTACTCCTGTAGTTATTCTCCACTAAGTGTAATCAGAGAGCAGGTTTTGACAGGGATTGGAAGCAGGTACGAGAATATAGAGGTGATACTTAACACCAGGTCATAGGTGGAAGGGAGGGGTATAAAATAATGAGTTGAAGGCCATAAAACTTCGTTGTCTCTAGAGATTTCTGAGACGTAACAATGAAGTGTGAGCATTGTAAAAGGTGCATCTATTCACATCTTAATTCCAAGTCTCAGATGCATCATCCGATATAAAGTTAGTCCTTTTGCGGCACTAACCACAGTAAAACAATTTCCACATCTCTGTTTTATGTTCCATAAGGGGCATAGTTTTCCTGCGGGTGTGTGAGATCCTTCTAACTTTCTTTAACACCTAGGATCCAAAGCCGCTCACACTCAGCAGGCAACAAAAGAGGTACCTGTCCTAGAATCTTTGTTTGCCTTCATGTCTCCTGTTCAATAGAACCATTGTCGCTGCCTCTGTGATCACGGAGTCTCTGGACCCTGACTGTTTGGGCTTTTGATGTCTACCTGCCTAGCTGACTTCCCTGGAAAGTGGCCTTTGACCTGCCAACTTCCTGTACCTTCCAGCCCCCACTTGTGTGACCAAGCCCCCAGCCCTGTCTCCTCCTGGTCTGCCTGAAACTGTCGCTGTCCTCTCCTCAGCATGGCACCCAGGGTCCTGCCTGAAACAACAAAAGGACATCAAAGCTTTACTACAAGGCTGAGACACTGTTAGGATTGCTATCTTTCTTGATAGTCTGGTGGCAGTGGTCCTTGTGGGAAAGGAGGTAGAAAGGACATTAGAAATAGTGGCAGAAAGGCAGAATCTAGTCTCTGCTATTGTCAGCTGCATGACCTTGGGTGATAGACTTAAACTCTTTGAGCTTCAGTTTCCCCATCTATAATTGGATGATACTAATATCCACCTTGATGGCTCTTGGGAGAATTAAGTGTTTGAAAGTGTCCAGGACAAGTCTTGGCACATAGTAGGTAATCAATATGAAGGGGATTCTTTTCTTCCTTCCTTAAAATAACTGAGCATGAGCCCAAGATGAAAGGTGAGATTAGCTCATATCAATTTACTCCTTTGTGCTAGGACCTCCACTTTTTACACCTCAATTCTATAGGCATTGCCCTTCTGTGTTGGAGGTTCCCCTTACACAGTTTGGTGAGAGGATCTGTGAAGATCTTTGATGCCTGAACACCCAAATGTTGGATTCCCAGAATCCTTCCCCCTGAATTCAGGAGTCTCAATAGACGCATTCATTAGTTCGCAACCACAATGCAGCGTCAGAGAAGAGAGATGTGACTGAAGGGAGACAAAGCAGTCAGGAGAAAAACAAACAAGATATGGGGAAATATATGTTAAAGGCTATGAAGATTAGGAGAAATGTGGGGGAAAGAAATATTAAAAGCCAGGGATTAGTGGAAGGAGAAAGAAAGAAAGAAAGAATACATTAGAAAGGAAAGGAAAATGGGAAGAATGTGGAAAACTCAGAGAAGATAGAAGTTCCTAACATGATTAGGGAGGTTACCAGATACTGGTAATTTAGCTTCAAGGTCTCTCCTTACAATAATTTTTATAATGGAAATGACAATGAAAATAAGAATCTAAAATAAAAAGTGAATCAATTCTCACTTCTTTCAAGAACCTATTTTTTTATCTTTATATTCACAGTCATTTTGTCTTTGCTGAACTTTTTTAAGGCTTACCTTTCACCTTCCAAGGCAACACCAGAGTCTAGCCTTGTGGTGCATTAGGTTTCAAATGCCTTGTCCAGTCTCCTTGTGTATCTAAGCCCAAAGATCACATGTTTGTTGTACCCTGCTGTGCATATAGTTAGTTAGTGGTTAACAAACCAAGCAGAGTGTTAGCTCTTCACTCAAGCATCCATGTATCCTCTGGGATAGTTAATGAGTGATACCAGCAACTTTTCAAAAAGGCTAGTAGCTTTGGTAGCTTTGGTGTGATGCACGCAGCTTTTTCTGGACCTAGGTAAGTGAACACAGTGAGAAGGAGAATCAGTGTAAATAGGATGAAGACTGTCTTGCCTGTCATCTAAGAATGGTTTCAAAGGAGACTAGCTTCAGTACTCCAGATGCTTCTCTTATAACCATCACAACTGAGTTCATGTCTCTGAAGATGTGTTTGTTGTTGTTGTTTGTTTGTTTTTAATTTTATTCAGAAGCTTCTTTTCTTGGGAAGATGCTCATACAACCAGAAAAACCATGACTAGTGTTCCTTACCAGTAAAGTAGTCAGTAGTTTAAAAAGCCTACTTCCCCATCTGCCATCTTGAAATTCTGATGCATTCCCTTTTAAGGAAACTCTCATGGCAAAGGGAACACAGTAACTTATAGTATTAGGACAGGAATTTGAATTTGACTGTCTTTGATTTCCATGCCTCTTTCAAAGAATCAAATGGCAAGAATGGAATGAGCAGTGGATTAAAAGCCCTATCAATGTGAATTTAGATAAATTAGGTAACCTTGCCAAGCTTCAGTTTTCTCATCAGCAAGATGGCAAGCATTGTGTGAGCTAACAAATTTAAAAATCACAGAACACAGCACCAAGTTCAGGATAAAAGCTCTGTGAATGTTCATTTGTATATTCTGGATTGTTCTCGTAGGTGTTGTTAAATGTGGCGTTGTTGGGGCTGACTTGTTATCTGTTTAGTCCAAGTTTCTCAAAAAACAATCAGCATCTGAGTTTGACAGTGGTGGTGGTGATGGTGGAGGTGAGGGAGACAAAAACATCGAAGCACATCAAGTAAATTCTCCAGTGAAGCAGAATTTGTGTATCTTTTCATCTGGAAAAGAAGCAAGACTTTATTTTTTTTAAAAGATTTTATTTATTTATTTGAGAGAGAGAGAGCATGAGCCAGGGTAGGGGCAGAGATACAGATTCCCCACTGAGCAGGGAGCCCGAGGTGGGACTCAGTCCCAGGACTCTGGGATCATGACATGAGCCGAAGGCAGATGCTTAACCGACTGAGCCACCAAGGTTCCCAGAAGCAAGACTTTAAATAAATATTAGAGATAGAAAGTCTTCCACTTTATTCATAAATAAGTGACTGTATTATTAACTCAGTATTCCCCTATAGCCCTTCATTTTATTATAACCTTTCCCAATTATTATGTGATATAATAAAAGCAAACTAGACTTGATTCAGGAGGTCTGGATTTTAATCCCATCTCCGACATTTACTAGTGAGTTGAACTTCATCTGTTAACTTAACAACCAGGTCTGTTGTCTAAGTCTCTGATTCCCCATGTATAATATGTGGGCCCTCTGCTAAAGGATCATGGTTAAAGACAGATGAGGTAGACCTATCTGGATACCTGTGTGTAGCCACCAGTACATGATTGTCGGAAACCAATAGTGATCTCTATGAGTAAAGGAAGGCAAATGGGATTCTTTCCATTTTCAGATGACAAAAATAAGGATCAGTGAGGTTAAGTCTCAGAAATTAATGGCAGAAGCATGACTGGCACTCAGGATGCCTGATGCCTAATTTAGAGCTGTCACCTCTTAATAGCATACAGTACAGTTATTCATTGTTTTGTGAGTAGGAATATTGGAACTGTGGAGGTCCAGTGACTAAAAAATGGGGCAATCCCCATCCTGGATTATTAAATGCACCCATTCATTCTCAACTTAATCTTTTATCCCCACCATTGCATAAGCCCCAGAGAGCACAGAAGAGTCATCTCCAATCCCACACCTATCCTAGGAATGACCTCCAGTTGCCTGCTGAATTTGCTAGACCCCTGGTTTTACACCAGTTATATCCAGTTTTATACCATCCCTGACTACAGCTTCATTTCCTATTTCCATATTTTCATAGAAAACAAAATGTATTTGTCCCATCACATTTTATACCTCTGAGATAATAAAATTACAGTAATTACTATTAGCCAGGTGTCTATCATAACATTGTCATTGGGTGAGCATACCCATCAAAACTTATCGAATGAGTTACAGCAGTTAAAAAAAAATTGGAGGCAATACTAGAGCACCCTTTAAGTAATGCTGACTCATCACTTCTCTTCATGGCACAGAGGACAATATTGTTTGCAAATGCATGAGCGTTAATATCCTAGTAGAGAAGTATTGAGAAAAGTCAGACTGAGAATAACATCAAAAGCCTCCAAAACCAGTGTATGTTACCTATGCTTTCTTTTCTATGTATATACAACAGAGATTTTCATAAAAATCTATGTTTAAATAAGTTTGAAAGAATTTTTTTCAGTGAAAATAAACTGAAAATAAGAAAACAGTATAGCAAAGTATAATTGGCAATTTTTGTTTCTTTTTCATTCATAAAATATTTGTTTCTCTTACATCTTACAATAGATGTCTTCTAACACGACATGATGTTTGGTGTCTTTTTTTTTTTTAATGTTTTTTTATTATATTATGTTAGTCACCATACAGCACATCCCTGGTTTCCGATGTAAAGTTCAATGATTCGTTAGTTGCATATAACACCCAGTGCACCATGCAATACGTGCCCTCCTTACTACCCATCACCAGTCTATCCCATTCCCCCGCCCTCCTCCCCTCTGAGGCCCACTAGCAATTCATTCAGACTTCCTCTTCCAGCAGCTGCCTTGAGCACACTCTCAAGGGTTGATTCTGCCTACAAATATGATGGCAGTGCCCTTTTTAACTTGGGGTGAGAGAGCCACTTTCCACTACTTTTCCTCACACATATCTAGTTAGATCAGCCCTCTGTCCCAGGATAGGGTCATTTGTATAGAGTATATGCAAAATTGATTTTGTAATTGCTTCTTCAAATACATTAGATTTATGTTACATTGTTGCTATAAAGAAGAAAAAGTGTAGACAGGATTATTTTAGAGCCAGGTTTCTTGGATTTCTCATCTATAAAAATAAGTTTTAGAATGTTTTGATTTGTGGACGTGCTCAAAAGATTATGTAGAATAATTCACATGAATATACTTATTAAAAATTTAAAAGTTGTACATTCAAAACTTACTCTTCAGTCTTACTATTTTGCTTTCTTATTTGTGTCTGAAGATATTTTCGCTAAAAGTTCTAACACCAAAATAAGACTAGTAGACTTTAAAATCAGTTAAATCAAATAAAAACTTGGTGAAAACAGTAGGCCAAGGTGCCTTTGCGAAACTGGAAAGTTACGAGGAAAGGATAATGAGATTATATGGAGAACACAACCCCTCACCCCAACCCCTCTTAGCTTCCATGTTTGAGTGACCACAATCTCATATAGATGGCATCCAACTCTATTTTAACTTGCAAGGACTAAGGGGAAAGGAAACTCAAAACCTTAGTCATGGACTGCCAAGATTCTGAAATATTATTAGACCTTGGATCATGAATCTGAAGGCAAAAATGAATCAATCAGTTCAATCTTTATGTGCAAATCACTCTGCTAAAACCAACAAAAAATATCTTGATCTTTATATATCAAGACAAATGATTGAGAGGTAATATGATTGGAAGTAGACATAATAAAAACAATGCCTTATGTTTATGTAGCTCCCTAAGATTTACAAAGGAATTTTACACACAGTCTTATTTTGTCCTCACAATAGTTTGTGGAGGAGACATTATTCCCATGATGGATAAGAGAGATTAATCATTTCTTCAAAGTCACACAGACTAGTTAGGCGGCAGAAGATAGGGACTATGGATAATCCACTGGTGCATCTCCAATACCTAGCTATTAGTGTGATATGTATTTTATGTGACAAAGGAGTATTTCAAAGAGATGAGGTAGTGTAATTCTTTTTTTTCTTAGATTTATTTATTTATTTTGAGAGAGAGAGAGTGCATGAGAGTGTGTACATGTGCACGACTTGGGGGAGGGTTAGAGAGGGAGGGAGAGAATCCCAAGCAGACTCCACTGAGCTCAGGGCCCCACTGGGGGCTCCATCCCATGACCCATGAGATCATGAGCCAAGCAGAAACCAAGAGTGGGATGTCTAGACAACTGCGCCACCCAGGTGCCCAGAGGTAGTGTAGTTCTGATAAGTAAAATAACTCACTAGGCTACTTGGTTAGGGAATGCTTCCTAGAAGCCATAAACCTTACTTAGGGACAAGGAGGGTAGGAAAAATTCCATGTGGCATATAGTGGCATATAGATATTCCATATCCATAATGGCATACAGATATTCTAGGTGGAAGGAATTATGAAAAAAAGCAAAAAAAAAAAAAAAAAGGCAGGAAATTATGTAGAATATCCCAGAGGATTCATGTATTGGCTCCATGGCTTGACCTCCATTGATCAAATGCATACATGACCTTTGACTTTTATCATTTCAGAATGAATCCTATGACTTGACCAGGAAGCAGGTGGTTCAACCATCTGAGTCACAGGGGGCCAGGATGAATTGGTGACGTTGCCAGTAGGGACACATCATTGGATGCAGTGGTATAGCTGTAGTCCTCATGGGTAGAAGTGAAATTAATAAGCAGGATGTTGAAACTACTTAGTCTGTAGAAAAAAGAAATAATGAAACTGGGGACCCTGAACATGCCAAACTAGTGCAGGGCTGTGGGGCTTGGCACCTGCCTGCCCCTGCTGTACATATGTAGCCGTCAGCTTCCACAGCTAATAAGCAAGCAGAGGGAATGACAGGCTTTACCTAATGAAAATGGCAGCTATCAGTCTGTGACTCAAAAGGTCTGGCTCTAATTCCTCTTACAGTTGATGATTTGATCCTTGTCGAATTAGTGGGGTTGTAACAAGGAGGCTGTATGTGAAAGCTGCCAAGTGTTCCTTTTAAATCCTTTCCAAATTCTTCTCATGCTTTTCACATTAAATTGTGGCTACTTGTAATAGTTTGTGTTTTTTACTTTATCTCCCAGGAAATCGTTATTCTTTACTGAATACCTATTACTAATAGTAGCATCAATTTACAATTAGAAAATTTCTAAAATGTCTAATTGGGTCAGTATTTAACTCAAGAATGTAATGATTTTTTCCAATGATCTCATTTACCTTTAAATTTTGTTCATCATCTAGATGCAAAATCATAATATGTACTCATCATTTATGGTCTCATTGTACACCATGTGGCTTCTAGATCTGACCTGTTGGGTACTGAAATAAATTTAGCCTCAGATGGTTGCTCTTCATGACAGACTCCCTTCCACAACATACAGTGCTTGGAGAGCAAGAATGAACAGCCACTTAACTAATATGACTTAGATGGGACAGCACGGAGTTGCAGTGATAAATTACTTGTGTGCTCTGAAAGGTACCAACTACACTGGCCACACCTCAGACCCCTCCTTCTCACTGTCAGAACCTCTCCCATCTTCCCATCTCTAGTTCTGACCATTGGAAATGGATATTTTTAACAGTTAATATATATTTTTCAATATTTTAGCCGATTCCTCAAGATGTTCAACAGAGGAAGATAGAACAGGAATGTTCATCTTATTTTAGAGATGCAATGTTTGCAAAGACATTTGGAGACCAGATACCTCTACCTGGCTCTGAGTCCAGTCCTCTTTAAATCACTAATATTCTCTCTATGATTCTTTTCTGTAATTCTATGACTTAAAATCTGATCAGAGGAAGCTATAAAGGAAAGGAACATCAGAGATCATATATAAAAATAACTGGGGTCACAGCAGTTTCCCAAAAAGCCAACAGCTAGTAAATCAGGGGGAAAAGCACCATAGCTCAGGACTTTTGAATTTAAGTGCAACGAGGTGGTCTTTTCTATTCACTATAATGCCTGATCAGAAACAGGTAAGAAAACAGGGTAGTCTTAAGCCACACTCCATGCGGACTTTTGAGAGTAACCTAGCAGTAGTCGGATGACCAGCAGTGGAACGTTCAGCTTGTCCGCTCTGGATTCTTGAATAACAGCTTCTGCTTGAAACAAACAGCACAAACATGAAGTGCTTACAAAGAAATCAAATCAAATCAAATCAAATCAAATCAAAGCAGCATTTGACTCCTTAAGGAAATGTTTGAGACAGCAGCCAGCATGGCTGTCATGTAGGGATGTGTGGCGTGCAGGCAGCCATCCATGCAGGCCACTGGCTACCAACAGCTGAATCTAGGAGTAGTATTTGAATCTACCCTGAGGGGGGCCAGAGCCCACAGACAGCTGGGCCATCTGTTCCGATAATACCACATTACTCTCTACACTCAGTAATGAAGGCTCCTGAGTAATCTTTCATCAGAATGACTTCACAGCATTAAAAATGTATTTCAATACATAGCTTGTTTAAATATTTAACCCTCTTCGGCTTTGAGAGATTGATTCAGAGCTGCAGTGTTTATATGGGCAGGAAACATTGATTTTCATATGCATGCATGCATTAATTCAGGAAGACTTGGGCACACACCAAAGGTTTTGATAAATGGATCTTTAAATCTCGGACTTTAATGGAGAATATTGGTTTGCCGCCCAGATCCCATCCCTCTGCCAGTATTTAAATATTTTCAATTCTCATTTCCCAATGGCAAGGGGGGAGAATGAGTAGATGAACAGATTTTAGAGAATTATTTGGGGTAAACTTTGTTTACACAACACACACACATGCACACTCATGGACATATTATTCATTTTGCTGGCCTGCAGTGGGAGCTATTTGTGCACAGGGCTGTCCAACTTTTATGAGATCTGTCGGCAGCTCACCTTTTGCTGATATCTTGTCAATAAATCTGAAGACTGCAGTGTATATTCAGCACATGCAGAGCCCAGGGACAGAAAACCCTCTTATGAATTTTTTTCTGAGGTGACATCATTTAAGCTTATTCCAGTGCCCAGACTTACCGTATTTATCCTAGCTTCCCTCCTTACTTTATTGAGCCTCCCATGCTTGGAGTTGTGGTTAACTCTGACCATCTTTGCAGACTTAACCATTTTGCTGGGTTTGAAAGACCAGCCTTGATGTTTAGGAAAGACAATAAGACCTGTAAGATTTCCTTCCCTTTCACCTCCTTGGTACTGGACAAATAATTATTACTAATGTCACACACGCAATCCCTTCACCTGTATAGACTGTTGCCCCATATTACCATCTTCATCTTCCCTCCAGATATTAGCAACAGCCCCATGAGATGTTTAACTAGCATTATCACCAGTGAGTAAGTGAAAACACAAGCCTCAGAGAGTTTAAACAACTTTTCCAAGTGCAACGAGCTAGTGAATCGGTAAGCTAGAGCTATGATTTGGCTTTTTAAATTGTCCACCGTGTGGGTGGAGACAGTTCCGTCTTTCAAGATACATATCTGTGGATTAATTAACACTCTTTAACTAAGGTCTATTGGTCGCATATTAAATACCAGGCAATGTTTTGGCACTAGGAATACAGTGGTAAATAGGATAGAGTCTCTCTTTGAAGGAAACTGGAGAGAGACAAAAGGCTTTGGAGCAGAGAATTAGAAAGTGTTTGTATGAGCAGTGTGTTAAAGATACAATGGATATAAGGGAGACACTCTGCGGAGATGATCAAAACAATGAGTTAAGTGTTAACAAATCCCAAGTGCAGACTTTCTCCACTTATTCAGCGAGAGGAATCAAGTCCTGATGACCTAAAGTATCCAATGAATGTGCTAAATTAACTTGTCTCCCATGCACCTAAAATGGTGCTACTTACATACCATTCTTGGAAGAAATGAGAAAATGGTTGCCCATCATTTTCTTTTTTGGTTGACTCTAGAAGATAATTAGTGAACTGGATCATGAAAAGCTTTCTAAAAGAAAGAGAGAGAGAAGAACTGAGTTCTTTACATTTATCTACATAATGTATACACATAGTTTAAAAGACCAAACAGTTATTAATGGCGGTCTCATGCCCCAGGACACCCCCTCTACGACCACTCTATGTCTTCTGGCAATCACCCCCATTTCTCTAAATATAATGTATCTTGTATTGGTTTTAGACATTATTCCTCATACAGCATCTGCATCTCATCTTCCACATACATCAAAAATAATAAGTCTATGGGGCGCCTGGGTGGTGGCACAGCGGTTGGGCGTCTGCCTTCGGCTCAGGGCGTGATCCTGGCGTTACGGGATCGAGCCCCACATCGGGCTCCTCTGCTATGAGCCTGCTTCTTCCTCTCCCACTCCCCCTGCTTGTGTTCCCTCTCTCGCTGACTGTCTCTATCTCTGTCAAATAAATAAATAAAATCTTTAAAAAAAAAATAATAATAATAATAAGTCTATTACTTAAAACAATAGTTAAATTAATGTAATGATATTATGTTATATACCAGAGTCTGTTAATATATTGTTATTTCCCTCTCTTTCTTTACAGCAGTTTACTTTCCCTCAGCTTCCTATTTGCCATTCCTTTTCTCTCTTGCTCTGTCCAGTAAACAGAAATTCTATATTTTTCCTAAACCTTCTACCATATCAGATATTCTGTTCTCTATCCCACGTAAACTTCCCTACCAGACCTCTCTATCCTCTGACTACAATCTAGACCTACACCCTAAGAATGTTTTTTCATTATAGTCCAAGGAATTCTCTTAAATTCTCTCCTAGTATGATTCCATTTGTTTCTGGATTTGATGCCTTAATTTTTCCTGGTTGACTGTGTATTTCCAGAGCACATCTTTATGTTGCTTCTCACATAACAGTGACTGGTAGGTAATTTTTTCCAGAACCTTGTTTGTTTTTATTTTGTCCTTATATTTAATTGATAGTTTGGCTGGCTACTTAATTCTAGGTTGAAAATAATATTTATTCAGATTTCTGAAGATATGAATTTCTAGCATTCATTCTTGCTGTTTTGAAAATACAATCCATATAAATTATTACTTTATGTATAACAATTCTATCAGTGCTCCCTGTTCTGAAATATCATGATGATTTGTCTTAGGATGATTATATTATTTTTCATTATGCTGAGCACCAGATGGACATCCTTCTTTCAATGCAGAGTTCCATACCCTTAAATTTTTAAGCTAAATTTTAGCTATATCAGTATAGCTATTTCTTATTCTTATATTTCCTTATGTTCTGGACTATATCTGCTGTTTAGGCTCTGGATTATCTAAATCATTTGTCTTTTCTCTTACAGTTTTCATGTCCACTGTTTTTGTGTTATGCTTTATGGAAAATTTGACTTTATCCTCCAACTTTACATTGTTTCTAAAAAAAATAATACTTTTCTTTTGCAAAAATTTATTTGTATATTAAATTTTATTTATTTTAATTGAAATGCTGTTGATATACAATATTGTATGTTTCGGGTGTACAACATAGTGACTCAACATTAATATACATTACAAAGTGATCACCACCATAAATGTAGCTACCATCTGTCAGCATACAAAATTGTTACAATATTATTAACTATATTCCCTATGTTGTACATTGCATCTCCCTGTCTTATTTATTTTATAACTGGAAGTTTGTGCCTTTTAATCCCCTTCCCCTATTTTGCCCATTCTCTCACCCTCCTCCCCTCTGGCAACCACCAGACTGTTCTCCGTATCTGTGAGTCTCTTTCTGTTTTGTTTGTTCATTTGTTTGTTTTTAGATACCACATATAAGTGAAATTATAATGTATTTGTCTTCCTCTGTCTAATGTATTTCACTTAGCGTAATACCCTCTAGCTCCATTCATTTTGTCACAGATGGCAAGATTTCATTCTTTTTTGTGATAGATATATAGATATATCGATATATCTCACATATTCTTTATCCATTCATCTATCAATGGACATTTCAGTTGCTACCATATCTTGGCTATTGTAAATAATGCTACAGTGAACATAAGAGTGTGTATACCTTTTTGAATTAGTGTTTTCTTTTTCTTCAGATAAATATCCAGAAGTAGAATTGCTAGATTGCATGGTAGTTCTATTTTTAATTTTTTGAGGATACTCCATACTGTTTTCCATAGTGGTTGCACCATTTTGCATTCCCATCAACAGTGCATGAAAGTTCCCTTTTCTCCGCATCCTCACCAACACTTGTTATTTCTTGTAATTTTGAGAATAGCCATTTTGATAGATGTGAAGAGATGTGTCGTTGTGGTTTTAATTTGTATTTCCCTGATGATTTGTGAGGTTGAGCATCTTTTCATGTATTTAATGGCAATCTGTATGTCTTCTTTGGAGAAATGTCTGTTAAGATCATCTGAACATTTTTTAATTGGATTGTTTGGGGTTTTTTTTATATAGAGTTCTGTTAAGTTCTTTTATATATTGGATATTAACTCCTTATTAGTTCTAGTGAATATTCAACTTTAAATAGCATTTTTTGTCTTAACTGTAGATTTTGTTCTTAGTATGTCTGAAGATAATAATAATGGGGGTGTTTATTTATTTTTCTGTTGTTCCTTATATTATCTATCTCCATCAGGCTAATATTTTTCTTTCTTTCTTTGAATTCTTCTGATGTATTTTGATGATCTTTTAGCCTCCAACACTTTTAGGTATGAGGCATACTAAGAGTGACAATTGAAAATTAAGGTCCTCCAATAGATATAATAGCATAATTTCTTTTTTCAGTAAATTTCTTCTGTCTCAAATGTATGAAATGACTAATAAAATAATTATTAAAAAGAAAAATATAGATTAATTAAAAACAACACACATATCTCTGTGAACCAAAAGGTGATTAAAAAATACTACAATAAGTGGGGCTAAAGTTCTGATTTCTGAGTATGTGTATAGGAAGTGGAAAGTCATGTGGGTGAAGGGGAAGGAAAAATGTCCATGTATATGAACCTAGGACCTAAGGTCAGGTGGGCTCCCTCACTCATAAGAAGAAGAAGCTGAGAGAAGTTCTGTCAAATATTTCAAAGTCTGTAGCTCAGCCTCCTGATCAGGAATTGAACAAATATACTAGTCGTGTCTGCACAGGCAATGATAGCTTTGACTTCTCCATGGGAAAGGAGATCCAGACTGCCATTTTAAGACTCAGTTTTGGGTCTTAAACTGGAGCTCCAGGACTGGTTAGATGCAGCTGCAGAACCTGTAAGATGGGGAGGATCACTGAAAAGGGTGGGAGAAAGAGAGGAAAAAAAACCTAAATAAATCTACAATAGATATACAGAAATATAAAGTGAACCTAATCTTAAGACTGCCCAAAAAAAAAAAAAAAAAATCAACAAAGTCCAGATGAAATCACTGCTGTAGAATAGCATGGTAAAACTTTATGAGTAAATATGATAGCAGTGCTCAGAGAAAATGGGAGGAACTACATCCATTAAAATATGCTTACAAGATACTATGAAGCAAAGCATGCTTTTAATTGCTCAGAAATCTTAGAAAATGAGGAAATTAAATCAAATTTTATAAGTGAGATAAATTGTAGACTAAATAAAGTCCAAAAAAGAATTAATGAATATGAAAATCGTACTGATGAATTAATTCAGAAAAAGTAGTTGAAAGATATCAGAAACAGAACTGAGAGACTCTGGACTGTCTTTACTTGGAGTTCTAGAAAATGAAGTGAAGTAAATAGGAGAAGAGCATATTAGAACAGATAGGGGTTAAAGTTTTATAGAATTTTAAAAAATGGTTAATTCTCCCATCAAAGTTTGCTCTGTGTGCTAAGGATTTTACATTATAGTGACATTTCAAAACACCCAGACTACGTAGAAAATCTTAAAAGCTACTAGAAAAAAGAGGAATGACAGTTAACCTGAAAGCAGATGTAACTTACTTATTTGCAACTTAAATTTATGTCTGCTTGGCTTGCAATGACGTTTGAAACTGAATCTTGAAGTGACTTATAACATGCAACCGAGAAAAGTATCCTAAGCAGTCATTTGATTTAGGCCAAGTTTGTCTTCAGATGCCTTTCTCTTTACCCTCTCTGCTTGGGCGGGCCCAACATTCTCATGTACTTACTTCTCCAAAAAGAATGCTGAATTATCTGATGTTTCCTCCTCATGCTTTTTTGTAGACAACTGTCCCATTGGGAGGTATGAATGAATTCATGGAACAATCTTAATATCGGCATCCTTTCCCAAAGTGAGATCTACAAGCAGATGATCTGTGACAGAAAGGGGGCTCTGTCCTCTCCTGTCAGTTTGAGAAGTATTGCGTACTATATATCTTACTCTTAGAGATACACAATTCATACAAGCATATTAAAGGCTATGCAAAATCCTTCATTAACAAAGCCACAGAACTTTATTTTATCATTTTTTCCAAAATTTTTAGACATAGGACTCCATTTTCACATATACAATATACTGTTATACATCCCCAGTAATATTTGTATTTTTTAAAAAGATAATGCCTTGGGGCACCTCGGTGGCTCAATGGGTTGAGTGTCCCACTCTTGATTTTGTCTCAGGTCATGATCTCAGGGTCATGAGATCGAGCCCCACATCAGGTTCTGCTTTGGACATGGAGCCTGCTTAGGATTCTCTCTCTCTCTCTCTCTCTCTCTCTCCCTCTCTCTCTCTCTCTCTCTCTCTCCCCCCCTCTCTCTCCCTCTGCCCTCCCTGTGCTCACAGGTGTTCTCTCTCTCTCTCTCTCTCTCTCTCTGTCCCCCTCTCTCTTAAAAAAAAAAAAAGATAATGCCTTAGAACACCAAGAAAATATTGTGATACAGTAAAAAATATTTTTTTAAAACCCAGTTGGGAATGATAAAACTGAGATTTTAATCTGTGTTCTGCCACAAAACCATGTGTTACTTCTTTTCTAAAAATAAGATGATAGTTCTTTTTCTTTTATAGCTTTAAGATTAATTTTTATGAATAAAACATAGTATTTCAATGACATATGTTAAACTAGAGTAAGTGATGCTTTAGTGGTGGGTGAAGAAGTTCTTTCTCTGTTCTCTGCAAGTGGCACATGCTGGCAGATACCTTCCTGGCTTCCAGATTGGCTGGAAGTTATGCTCACGCTTAACCAGGTGAACCATGATAGGACTGAGGTTTTGGAAGGGAATCATGGAGGGAAACAATCTTGTTTGACAAGGACATTTTTTTTTTTTTAAATCAAGAAAGCCTGTGCTGAAGGTCAACCTGCAAGATGGTTGTTCTCATAAAGTCTCTAAAGTCTGTATGAAACTGACAAACCTCAAAGTGACCCAGGCTTTGTTTCCACAAAAAAACAGGACTCCCTTGAATCTTGAGAACTCTTAGGAAAAACTAAGTTTCCTGTTTGTGTCACTGAGCAGTAGTAACAAAGGTGATAGTTCTTGGACCTAAGACTTGGCATTTGAATGAACACAATCTAAGGTCTGTATATAGATTGGCTGTTGAAGCAAAGCAACTTAATTATTACAAACGGGAAAAGCCATGGCAGGGCGCATGCTAAATAGTGGAAGAGGGTAGGTTAATTGTAGTCATTCAACAGAGCAAGCTAAGTACAGTGTCCCAGAAAGGTATGCTCCAATCTCAAGTCACACTTTAAACAAGTAATAGATATGGTGCAGTTTGAAGTAAAGGGGATTTCCACAAGTGGGTGAAACACAAAAAACGGTATAAGATTCAAATTAACAAGAAGCACAATCAGGGACTACTCATTGGATCAGAGATAAAGTCTCTTAAATTTTGGCTTATAAAAATGCTCCACTGGGCATTTGTGCACACCAACCCAGGTCAGAGCTGCAGAAACAGTATAAGATGCTGAAGTAGAATTATCAAGTGTTGGAAGTATCAGGTGGGAAAGACAGTGTGGATCCAGTGAATACTCTAAGCATTAAGCTAATTTAAAGCAGTCAGATGCCATCTGAAGATCCTAGCATCTATCTTCCTTCACGATCTGCTCTTCATGCATTGTTTTATGCTTTACAGTTTGAAGATCATTCTTCCTGATAGATAAAACGGAAGTAAAATAAGAGATGAACAATCATTCTGCCTTTGCTGTCATTTTTAACAGTAGCTTATCTACCCTAAGCCATGTTCTTCTTCCTGCTCTGTACAAAGCAAAAGTCATCATTTTCCTGAATCCAGTATTTTTTTCTGGCTATTCACCTCCTTCTGGTTTTCAACTTTCCATATGAACTTTGAAAGATGCAAGGGCCTCTTTCTCATATCTCTTTGTTTGCATGTCCGTCCTTCTATCTTTGGTTCATGTCCTTTAGAATATGAGTTCATCAGATAATTCCCATTGTAGTTACTCTGCCCCAGCAGGGAAGAATTGAAAATACAGAGGGGAAATAAAAATATATGTAATAAAACTAATGCTTTCCCCTTCCAGGAGATGAATACATATATCAAGCATCAGGAAAACCTATGTACAAATTAGCCAGTATGACCGCTGCTATCGAGGTCAGTATGGAACTGAGGAACATAAAAGTAAATTTTGTTATCATTGCTGCTTCTAGTAAGGTTTCTGGAAACATACCTGAAAACAAATAGGAGGCATAGAGAAGGAGCCAGACAAAGTCTAAAAGGAAAGCCATAGTGTCCATATTACATGCTTGTTGTTACCCTCACCAGATGGATTAGGGGAACTAGGTTAACCGTTAAAGAGGCCATATTTCTTCCTCAAAGTTATTAATTCCAAGGTGACATGGTCATTTTTCCCTCAGGTTCCTGTCACTGTAACCCTCCTGAATACGTTTTCCTGTATATCATAATCAGTTATATGGAAGCTTATTGTTTCCTCATCCTTATGAAAGGCAAATTTATTAGCAAGGAGAGTCAGGAAAATGCCATATACTGGCTTTTGAAGGTTTAGACCTCTAATTGTTTCATTTATGCATTTATTTATTAATTCAGTTATCTAACAAGTGATGTGTGTCCCTTAAATTTCCTCAGTGTGCTAGAACGACAATATCATTGTCCTCATATAGCTTGTAGTCTAAGAAGGAGTATAAAAATTGCACAAGTACTTATTCGATGAATTGCAGTTGTAATAAGGGCTTTGGGGAAAGGGTAATTATGCTATGATTACATTTGATAGGGGGATTTAAGCTTATCTGAGGGATATTTTAGCAGACCCAGCTGATGAATGAATAGAGTTGGCTGGGAAAAGGGAAGGGGGAGCACTATAATAAGAAAGAGTAGTTATGAGAAGGTCCAGAAGCAGGAGGGAGCATGGAATATTCCAGGATTGATGGAAGTCTCCTGCAGTTGTAGAATAAGGATGAGTTGTAGAGCAAGGCATGAGGAAAGACTTAAAAATAGTGTAACATATGGAGATGTGTTGAATCACTATGTTGTATACCTGAAACTAATGTAACTTTCTGTGCCAAATGCACTCAAATTTAAAATATCTTAAAAAATAAAATTTATCACCAAAAAAAAAAAAAAAAAAAGGAAAAGAAAAGAAAAGGCTCAAACATTAGGAAGGTGTCATATCCTATAAAGCTTTTCAGCCTGTGTGAAAGCATTTGGAATTTACCCTAATCCCAATTAGAAGGTATTTAAGAGTTTTAAGCAAGAAAGTATCTTGAATGGATTTATGTCAAAAAAATATTGCATAGGTTATTGTGCAAAGAAAGATGTGGGAGAGACCAATTAAGAAGCAATTAATTGCAAGAGGCCAGAGGAGATACGATGCTATGATGTAGACTGGATAGTAATAAGGAAACTGTTTATATTTAAACTCTAGGGTTGCAGTAGAGATAGAATAGCTGTCCTTGGCATGTGAGTAAGAAGGAGAACTGAGAAGATCTTAGACCTGCTTAATTGTATTCACACTGAGTACACTAAAGGGCTACTAGTAGAGAAAAGAAGAATAGAAACAAAAAATGTGGTTGGGCAGGGAATAGTTAACATGGATTGGGAAAAAGAAAAGAAAAAGATTGAGAAAATCTAGAGACAGACGAAAGAACAATATTGAGTTAAGAACAACCTCCCCCCCCACACACACACACATTCTCACAAATCTCTCTTCCCCCAACCTTATATGCATACACACAAGATGAGCATAGTTCATTAAAATTTTTTATATTTTGTCATGTTTTTTTGTGTGGTTTTGAGAATAAAACTTGAATCTTAAAGTGACTGATTTTTTAATGAAAAACTGGACTATAACTGGAAGGTTTAGGCAAATCAGTTTTATTCAGGTTACAGATAGGACCAAGTAATTGATTTAATGTGATTTCTAAGGGAGAGAAAATTGTCTAGTATAATACTCAGATTTTTTTACTTAAACAGTTATAAAACCTGTGGTATCTTTTGTTGAGAAAAATACGAAAATATTTAAGAAAATTCTCTATCTGCCTTTCACTCTACACTTTAGCTTCCTTGTATATCATATTTGTGGTCTGTATTAGAAAACTGATAACCATATGTTTTGTCTAGTGATTTTTGGTATAACATCATCTCACAATGATATCACTCTGGTTTTCTTTTTTACTTAATTACCGACGTGCTTTCCACTCTATGACTTCAGACAAATTTGAGGATTTCTGTTCAGGAATATAATAGTTTCTTTGATTGCAGTGCTATTTTTTTTATGTCCTTTACTTAAACAGCTTTCTTTTCTTTTTAAAGGCACAATCTTCATTTGTCATCTTCTAATCATTTGCCTGACCTCACAAAATTTCAGTGACACTTTCATCACTACATGTACATCCTTATGTCAAATTTCAAATTCATTCTTTGGATAATAAGAATTCAGTGCATTGATATAGATGGGTCATTCTTTCTCTGTTCCTTTTTTTTTCTTTTATTTCTTCCTCTTCTTTCTTTCAACAAAATCTACTGAGTATCTGCTTTGTACTAGACATTGTCTAATCACTAGTATTATAAAAATGAACAAAGCTTGTTTGCATAAATCAGCATCCTAGTCAGAAGGGAAGAGAGAAAGAAAATAAACATGAGGAGAGTACATGAAGATATGTGCTATTCAGATAAATAAAATAGGGTGATATCAGGGTGACTTGGAAGCTACTTTAGATTGTTTGGGAGGTGATATTTAAGATGAGAATGAAGGAATATGCCAAAGAAAATCCTAGAAGGTCATAACGGAGAGCATTCCAGGCAGAGGAGATAAATATGAGAAAGGTCTAAGACAGGAATGATCCTAGAAGGTCATAACGGAGAGCATTCCAGGCAGAGGAGATAAATATGAGAAAGGTCTAAGACAGGAATGATCCTAGAAGGTCATAACGGAGAGCATTCCAGGCAGAGGAGATAAATATGAGAACGGTCTAAGGCAGGAAGGATCTTGGATTCTACAAAGAGAAAAGGGACCAATATAACTGAATGCTAATAGGCAGGGGAGGAGTAGTTGATCTCTAACTCAGGGTCATCACATGGAGAGCTTTCTGTGCCAGGATCAGGGGTTTGAGTGTTTACCCAGTTGGTATGGCACATTCTGAGAATGCTTTGAGCAAATGAATGGCATGATCTGATTTACTCTTTTACAAAGTCTGTTTGCTGGCCTTTTCAAGTATAACTGGAACAGGGACATGTGGAGAAGAGTAGATTTTGATTTTGAGAGAGGTAAGATTCTATTAAGTCTTAAATTAGGATATAATGGAGATTTAAAGGAGTGAACCAGTTTGAGAAATGTTTGGAGGAACAATTGATAAGACTCATTAGAGGAAACACGGTAGGTTGAGTAAAAGAGAAGCAACAAGGATAATCTCTAGATTCTCAATGCATACAATGGAATAGACTTTTTTTTTTTTAAGATGGGGAAGACTTGGTTTGGGGAAGGATTTTTTTCTTAAAAACTTAGGAGTTGCCTTTTTCTGTTTGGGCTAGGTAAAGTTTGAGATGGCTACTAGACATTCATGTAGAATTTTCAGTCTGGAGTGTAGGGAAAGCCTAGGACAGAGATGGTGTTTTTGAAGATTGTTGTAGAGATGCAAAATAATGTTTTTGAGAATAGATACAGTCAGTCACCCAGGTCACCTAAAGAAGAGTGAATGGAGATGAGGAGAGTGCCAAGGAAAGATCCTGGAGCAATCCAGGGTTTCAATATCTAGAAGCCAGA
>NW_024424230.1:33666081-33716963 GCF_017311325.1 Ursus maritimus
CCTGGGGAGATAGAAGCTTATGAGGTGAGTGAAAATCCTGGGTGGGAAGACAATGTTGTCCCCATTGTGGAAGCTGAAGATAGAAGCAGTATTTCAAAGAGGAGGTAACTTTCAATAGTTGATTGCTGCTGGTAGATCAAATAATACAAACACAGACATGTAAGCATCAGTGCATGTCTCATGGGACAATGATGATGTTCTAAATAGATTGTCTAGTAGTTTTATGGGAAAATTGTTCAGCATTTCTTCATCTATACTAAATACCTTCTCCCTTGACTCAAGGTCTCTTCCATTGGTGGTTTCACTAATCACCTTTTTTGTTGTTGTCATTCATTAAAATCAGCTACAAAATAATCCTAAGGATAGTAATTCTGCTCAGGGTAACAATGTTCCCTCCCAGTTTCTCCCATTTCTTTGATTTGTACTCCTAGGTAAATTAACAAAAATGAAGAGAAGCTGATAGGATTGACAAGTCAATACGGGTTTGTTTTCTACTTAGACTTCATGGAAAACATAGCACTTAGGATCATAAGATTTGGAGTCAGACCAAATTAGGATTAAATCCCATTTCTGACACTTATTGTGAGCCCTGGGGTTAAATTACTCTACCTCTCTAAGATAACAATCTCAATTGTGAAATAGGGTCAATGAAATGTACCTCATAGGGCACATGTGAAGATAAAATGAGATAATAAATGCTAAGTGCTTAGCACAGTGCCTGGCACATGGTAAGTGCTTCATAAATGTCAGCGACTACCAATAAAAATGATGACTGCAATTTCAAAACTGGCTTGAGAAAGGTGGGGAGAATGGGAATCAGAGCAGAAAAAGATGAAGGTACTATGGAAGGTGGAATAACGTGGGCAATAGGAGGATCACAAGAGCAGAGTCCATTTTGCCTGGAACAGATGTTGCTCAAAGAGCAGACTTTAGAAATCCTATTTCGTTATATCTTTGTTTCTCTGTGAAACCACAGAAGAGGCATGGGCTTGTCACCAAACCTTCAGAACAAAACTCCTGGTAAAACTCATTTTTCGTGGGATTAAAGAATGCCTACTCAATAATGAGCCCCTCCCTGAGTTGTCTGTGTCATATTTACAGGTCAGCTGCAGTTCTCAGAATTCTCTCACAATGTGTCCCACACACAGTTTTAATTTAGCTCTTTCCTTTCTCCTCCTTTTCCTCTCCACGTTGTCTAAGTGCTAATAATAATAATTCAATTTAATAACATCCATCCTCACAGAGTACTCAAGCCCATCCAGTCCTCAAGGACACCTAACCCTTCCCGGGCTCACCTCTCAGCTTCTTTATCACACTTGAAGCACATCATAAACTACATCTTCCCCAGACCTTGTCATAAAGGGTGAGGCCGACATTGCAGGAATGAAGTCAGGGAAGTACAACCTTGAACTGTTTTATCTCCTCTCCTCCCTGCCCTTCTCCCGCCACCACCCCCCCTTGCCTTTCCCTCTTCTCTTTGACCAGTACTTTTCCTTAGCAGCCAGAGAAAGAAAAAACTTTAAACTCTTGTTCCCAAAGGGACTTCCTGGAATGGTTCACTTTCTGTTTGGCAATTGAAGCCCAATCTAATATGAATGATACTCAGCATTGATAGCTGCCTCAACAGTCATTAATTTGCTAATAGAAATTGCTTTTTGATGATGCAGGTCAGGATGATGGCCTCCGGTTTGTGGATAAAGAAATTGAAACATGAAATGTTAAATGTCTTCTACACAGTGACAGTGCTAAGAATAATTCAGGGAAAGGACCCACTGATCTGGCATTCAGCTTTCTAAAAACTTTAGCTTCTTGGAATATAGGAAAAATAAAAGTTGAACATAATATATATAAACAGCCTATGTAATTATAATAAAATAATAATTTTTGTGCTTAGAAACACTCGTGCATTTGAGTCACATAATGCACTGGATTCCTTTATTCTTAGTTGATACACATATACAATATTGTATATTTTGCTTCTGAGTACATTAAAAAAAACAGATAAAAATTGTTTTAAATGACAGTTGAAAATTATTAAATACAAATTATAAGATGGACATTATTATTGTTAAATCTTTATGTTTACCATTTGAATCCTATTTTTGGCTACATTATGGGCAAGAAACCTAAGACTGAGAAGCTGCATCATGTAAACAAGGTCAAACAATGGGTTTAAGGAAGAAACAGAATGCAACTTCTGTGTATATAACTCCTTACTCTGTGTGTCTGAAAAAACAAAGACAATACCCACTACATGAAATTGCTTTGAGATCGTGTGTGAATGTATAATAAAGAACTATAGAAAGGTAAATAGAAAAGATCTTAGTTTTGCAGAAATTCCTAGGAAAGGAGTACAACATAAGGTGTGATTAGTGCCTTAATAAGGATTAATTGACAGCCAGTGGGAGATTGGCCAGACTGGGCAGAGAACTGTGTGCTAATGCAGGCTGTTTTCCTAACCACCATATAGTGCTAAAGCCTTTGCTCTGAGGTGACACATTTTCATTAATTCTGTATTTACCAGGGTCCAATCTGTAATACTAGATTGTAGACATTAGATTGTGTAAGACTCCTTGTCACCATCTCTTGGCATACTTCTGCAGCATTGCACAGTTTTCTGTGCCCACTGATGGATGCACACCAGCCAGCCGAGGACCATACGGAAACATGATCATTCCAGGGATTTGGAAGAGGTACACCAGCTGGGTGTCAAATTGGGAAATAACTACTGAAGTCTTTGATACTTTGAGAGTTTCTTCTCTCAATTGCAGTATCTCTCTATTAGAGTTTTCTACTTCCAGAGATCTTAAGCTGTTTTGCTTTCTACTGTTATACCCTATATTAACAACATATCTGACAACTTTTGCTGAAAACTTAACCGTTTCTCATTGAAAAGGAACTGGTCATAATTCACTTTTAAGAGCAGGGAGCAAAGGGGCACCTGAGTGGCTCAGTCAGTTGAGCATCCAACTCTTGGTTTCGGCTCAGGTCATGATCTCACCGTCCTGAAATCAAGCCCTACATCACGTTCCATGCTCAGCAGGGAGTCTGCTCAGGATTCTCTCTCTCCTCTCCCCCTGCTCTCTCTCTCTGTCTCTCTCTTTCTCTCTCTTCTCTCTCTCAAATAAATAAATCTTAAAAAAAAAAAAAAAAGAAGGAACAGGGAGCAAAAATATCCATATATCTTGTAGTGGATGCTGTGGCATTGTGGTGTATGACTCAGATCCTCTCATTTCCTTTAGGGGGTAAAGCACTCCTTCTTTCTGGTCAGAAGAATGTTAGTAGCTGACAGCCCTCAGATTAACTCCTCAGCGAGAATTGCCTTGACCTGTAGAGGGTCACTTTGACCATGGTCCCACCCCTTCCCAAGAGCATCCCACATCCAATACCTGTCCTTGGGAGTGATATAACCCTGGTTTCCTTGTTCATATATGGGAGAATTCTGAAAGGCTATTCCAGGTCAAGAGCTCTCATAGAATTGTCCTAGTGTCATTGTTGTATATGCATCAAATTTAACTTTACCCTTTACCTAATTCTGCATCTTTTAATCTCTCTTAAGAGTGGTCTCTCAAGACTAGAATTAAAATGTGTTCAAATACAGGTTTACTTTTCTTGCCTGGCAGACTTGATTCCCACATTGTTTTTATATACAACAACAAGGGACTGCATCCTACATAACACTGTATTTGACTTAGGGAGCTTCTTTATAAGAAAGAAGGTATGGCATTATACACATGATCATGGGTGGGATCTGCTGGTTCTATCATATTCCATACCACCCAAAAGATGCCACGCCAACAGAGCAAGTTGCAGCTGAGGCACTAGCTTGGTAATGATGCCCTGTGAGGAAGAAGTGCCATCTTCCAGCACACATCAAGGATCCCAACAGGTAATATCATGGGTCTGGGATCCAAGAGGTGGAAGTAGGAGGGGCCCACTTACCATCAGTTTCAGTGACTCACTTAGGAGCTGTGTGAGAGCCCAAATTTTGGGCTCTGCAAGATTACAGTTTCTCAGAAAGGGAACCCTCCCAACAGGAGAACACAAATGAATACCATTGAACTTTAAGCTATAGCTTCCTCTCTATCACTTCAACTTCACTGTTCCAGGAGACCAGCAGGAAGGCAAGGCAAGGGTTCTGGACCCTGACAATCAGGAAGAGGTAGGATACTGTTATACTATGTAGGCAGAGAAGAATATGTTGGATACCTAGGTCATTCACTTGGGAACTTCTTGGTGTCACTTGGCTCAGTTTTGATGAGTATCAGTTCTAGTCTTAAGACTACAGTAACAGGAGTTCTAGTTCATCCCAATAAACTTTATCTTATAATTTTACAGGAGCAGAAGCCCATCAGAATTCTGGAAAATCTTATTATACAAAGTATATCTAAGTGTAACAAGGGGTTAGTTGGGGTAAATTATAGCAGATGCTGCCCAGATCCCTACCCTTCAAGATAGAGGCACTCATTCCTCCAGCTGCTGGGAGGGTAGAATGTTGACAGCCTTCAGCTTAGTTGCTATCTGAGAATTCCCCTCCGCTGAACAAAACCACCTCATGCGAAGGCACACTTTCTACTCAGAGACATATCTAGTGATGAGTTGATGTACATTTCCCCCAATTATCTCCTGAGAGCAATTCCCAGTAAATTTGATGCATGCCAATCTTTGCCTCAGAGTTTGTTTCTAGAGGATACCAAGCTCAACATACCTATATATCTATTTATCCAGGGAGACTTGAATCAAAACAAAACAAAATGCAAAAAAAAGCAAACAGAAAGTAATACCTTTGCCCTCCAAATAGAATTTTCAACACAGGAGGAATTTCCAGGTGTCTGTACTGTCCCAGAAGAAAAAATATTTGGGGAAGGGGATACTTTCAGGAGAACATTAAATAATACTCATGGTTTACTATTCTAAGTGTAATGCAAGGACTAGCAGCATCAGCATTACCTGGGCATTTGTTAGAAATGCAAACTTTCTAACAATATCCCAGACCTACTGAATCTCAATATGCATTTTACAAAATCCTCAGATGGCTTATGTGCATATTAAAGTTTCAGAAGACTTTCTCTAGAACAGTGTTCTTTAATTTTTTTTTAATTGCACAGTCCTATCATTTAAAAAAATGAGCATGCACTCATGCTATGTATAATATTATATATAATACTATAACAACATTTATTGTTTATTATATATTCACCACTTGTTATATGTGATAATATATAATACAAAACTGATATAATATCTATCATTTATGATGACATTGTGTGCAATGACACTAATTTGTCATAAACATTAAAAAATTGCAAATATAGTGTCTAAAAAGAATAAAGCAAAAATAGGGCAGTTTTTATAGTTTACTCTCACTCCTCAGTAGACCATCACATTAACTCCATCTTGGATGTTCATATTCTGTGTTGAAGATTGCTGCTCTATATGCAGACATACCTCAATTCTGTGCATTAGTTAGGGACTTAAGAGAGAGATTAATGGAAACCTCAGAATAAGGAAAAGTCAGGGATTGCTTTCTCTGTGTTTTGGGAGTGGAAAGAAAATTAGAGTGGTAACAGCAACCCAAAATGCCACCATTTCCAGTAGCTCTGCAGATTCAGGGATAGGGAAAACTTCTTCTTTATTCTCCATTCTCTGTGATTCCAGTCCAAGATGTTCACCACACTTGTCCATTTTTCACATGGAATGCTTGCTATTTGCAGGTATCTCATTGAATTTTCAGCAGCTGCTTAGCAGGTCATTTCATTTGTCAGGTAGATGAAGGTAATGAGAATTTATCAGCCCCCAGTTCAGATTCACAGCTGATCTGTCACCATGCATTTCTGTAAATACTGCTCTTATTTACTCAGGATGCATTTCAAATTAGTGGGAGATTATACACACACATATTTTATGCACATATATATACATATATATTTTTTATATACACACACATACATTATATATCCAGAGAAGGGCTTGTAACTCCATTCCTAATTTTTCTGGCATGCCAAAATGAACCAATATAGTGAGGCTGTGAGTGCCTGAATTGACAACTTCAATGATAATTGCATTAATGCTGAGGCTCAGAAGGTTGGTATGGAATCGGTTCAGGACCCCTGGTGTGGGAGCTGAGCTCCATTGTTCTACAAAGAAGAAAGCACCCTATAATTTCACCAAAAGCGGAAGGGCAGCAAAATGATATTGTTTAGAAACTGCTCAAAGTAATAGCCACTGTGTCAGCTGCCTTGTCAGCCTTTCTGTCAGCAATGGAATGTTGCATGAGAATGTTGTTCTCTCCAAATGTGAGATAATTAAAATATTTGAGTGATTCAGGAACAGGAGGTCTAAGGAAGGAAAGCAAGAAGCTTTGTTTTCCGACAAAGAAAGTGATGCAAGAACTAATACCAGCAATACCTAAGATGGTTCGATATTCTCTGTGATGGTCAGAAGACATTATTCTGGAATGTCTGTATTAGATGGCCCAATGAACAGTCATGGGTAAAACATTTCCTCAAACGAGGTTTTCATTCTGAACCCTATTAGGGATATGTGGAGGGGAAAAAAAGTATTTCCATTTGTGATGGTTCCTCAAGTTCACTCATTGTCAGTCCTCCTCAGCTCCTTATACAGGCAATAATAATGAACCTACAAAAAGAGAGAATCCATGAGAAAAAAAATAAAATAAAAGTTCTTAGTCAAATGTCCCTTCAGGCCTACTGATTCTGATGACAGAAACAAACTATGGTATCTAGGAGCTCAGCCACCGTGTTGTAAAAGGGGCCAGAGTGCTGGACTCAGGATTCTCAGGATTGGATCTGGGTTCATTCTTAGTGCTGGAAGCTAGGGTGATGTTGATATTTCCTTCCTTACAGAGAGATAAAAAAATCAATTCCCAAATTGCTTCATGGAATTTTTCTTTCACCAAAAGCTATAGGACTAGGAAGGTGGGAGAAAGGAATAGCCTCATGATGCTGAACTGAATTGAACTGACTTTTGGCTCTGTCAGTGGATTTGTAATATAGCCAACACCCCTGCAGAACAAAACCCCTGAGATACCTGTGAAATACCTAATTTAGAGTAAGACACATAAGGTATAAATTCACCCAAATAACCACAAAATTCTTGTCAGGGAAAGATTGTACAATACAAAATAGATCTTAAACAATCCAAAACTTGCACTCAAAATGAATATGCAAATCAAAATTTCTAAAACATTGAAAATTCAAACAGTAAGTATGCCAGCCAGCACAATTACTATTACAAAAATATTCATTCCAGATTGAATCTTAATTTTTGACAAAAACTTAAGGTTTTTAGCCTATTAGTCTACCCTTAGTATGATGATAATCAAAAGATAATAACAATATAACATTTAATTGAAAAAATTATGAAAGTACACAGGAAGAAAATAAGATCAAAGGTATCAGAAAAAGAATCAATTCATAAGTTTGGAAATGAAAAATATTGGCATTTAAATAAAAAATGTAACTGATGTGATAACTGTAGCCTAGACATAGTAGAAGAAAAAATCGGTGGTTTGGAAAATAGCCCAAGGACGACATACAGCATGCAGGTTAAATGTTATGATAAATTATATGAAAGAGGAGTTAGGAGAAAATCTTTGTGGGGAATAAGCAAGGTTCTTACACATGACACCAAATGCACATTCCATAAAAGAAAAAGAAAGAAAGTGGATTTCATTATATTTCAAACTTTTATTTTGATAAAAACACAGATAAAAGAATGACAAAACAAAGACTAAGGGAAAATATTTGCAAATTTCACGTACAAAGAGGACATGTATTCAGAATATATAAAGAACTCTCAAAATTTGACAGTAAGAAAACAAACAACCCCAATAAAAACTGGGTTTGAATAGACCCTTCACCAAGGAGTGTACAGTCAAGTAACCACATGAAAAGATATTAACATCAATGACTGTTAAGGAATTGTAAATTAATGCCATGATGAGATACCATTGCACATCTCTGAGGATGGTTTCAATAAAAAGTACTGATAACAGCAAGAGCTAGAAAGAATGTAAAGAAACTGGCAACTGTTACATTTGGCTGGGGGAACGCAAAATAGTACAGGACTCTGGAAAACCATTTGGCAGTTTATTTAAAATTAAACATATATGTATTTTTTCCACAATTCTTTTTTTTTTTTAAAGATTTTATTTATTCATTTGACAGAGAGAGAGACAGCCAGTGAGAGAGGGAACACAGGCAGGGGGAGTGGGAGAGGAAGAAGCAGGCTCCCAGTGGAGGAGCCTGACCTGGGGCTCGATCCCAGAACACAAGGATCATGCCCTGAGCTGAAGGCAGACGCTTAATGACTGAGCCACCCAGGCGCCCCTTTTTTCACAATTCTTAAAACTGTAATGTACTGTAGGAATTATATTCACAGTATGTAAGATTACAATTTACTAGTAGCCTTTTTTTTCCCCAGAGATAAAGAATTTTATTATTCTAGACACAAGTACCATGAACATCTGCATATTAGTATCAGTTCCTGTTTTGCCCAAGTCCCACTTGGCAATGTGGATGGACCCAGATGGTTGCACACAGAGTGTTGCATTACAGAATAGGAACCCTGAACTTAGGAACCTAAATCTTTTTATTTTTTTAATGGGATGCAGCAAAACCAGATGTTAGAGTGAAATTTATGCTATAAATGCTTGTATTAAGAAAAAAGTTCAAATAAACAACATTACACCACAAGGAGCTAGGAAAAGAAGAAACTTAGCTGAAATTTATTAGAAGAAAGAAATAACAAAGAAAAATCAGAAATAAATAAAATAGAGACCAGAATAAACGATAATATAACATTGGAAGTAATGACCATTTTTTCCAAAAACAAAACAAAACGAAATTGGAAATGCTTTAACTCTATTAACTAAGGGGGAAAAAAGACGACTCAAAAACCAAAATGAGAAATGGAAGCGAAAACAATACAAAAGATACCACAGAAATACATAGTGTGATAACATTTTACTATAAATAATTATATACTAACAAATTAGATAACTTAGGGGGGAAAAACAGATAATTCCTTAAAATACACAGGTTTCCAAGATTGGATTATGAATCTTGAATCCAAGAAATAGGAAATCTTCGTAGACCAATAGTGAGAATGAAAGTTAAATTAGAAATAAAAAATCTGGAATGCCTGAGTGGCTCAGTCGGTTAAGCATCTACCTTCAGCGTGGGTCATGATCCCAGAGTCCTGGGATCGAGTCCCACATTGGGTTCTTTGCTCAGCAGAGAGCCTTCTTCTCCCTCTGCCTGCCCCTCTCTCTCTCTCTGGCAAATAAATAAAATAAAATGAAATGAAATTTATTTATTCTGGCAAATAAATAAAATAAAATAAAATAAAATAAAATAAGCAACAAAGCAAGCAACAAAGATAAAATCCCCCAGCAAGAAAAAGCCCAAGACTACATGGTTTCATTGGTGAATTCCAATGAAAACATTTTTTTTAAAAAGTAATTAATGACAGTCTTTATCAAAATCTTACAAATAATGGAATAAACGGAACATATTCAAAATCATTCTATGAGGCCAGTATTATCCTGATACCAAAGCAGGATAAAAAAATTAAACATATACTTACCATATGATCTATCCAGAGTATTTAACCTAGAGAAATAAAAACAGTGCATGAACATTTATAGCAACATTATTCATAATCACCAAACCACTCAAATGTCCTTCAGTAAGTTAATGGATAAGCCAAATGTGGTATCATCATTAAAAAAGAACAAACTATTAATATATTTAATAGCTTGGACACATCTCAAAGGCATCATGTTGAATAAAATAAGCCAATCTCAAAAGGTTACATGCTATATAATTCCATTTATATGACATTCTCAAATAGAAAAGACTATAGTGACAGAGAGCAGAGCAATGACTACCAGGAGTTACAGATTTAGAGAAGACGTGATAACAAAGGGATAGCATGAGAGAGCTTTTAGGAGTGATGTAACTATTCTGTATTCTAATTGTAACTGTGGTTACATGAATCTACACTTAAAATCATACAATTGAACACCAAAAAATAGTCAAAGTTATGGTATGTTAATTTGAAAAATGAAGTTAAAATATCAACAAAGTTAATGAGGTAGACATATATTTGTATACATACCTGCAAATGATGGATAAAATGTATGCACAGAACATTTGAAACCACTGACCAACTATTCAGTCACAAAAAAAAAAAAAAAAAAAGGCTCATATAGGGAAGGGGATTCAAAGATACAAACTTCCAATTATAAATAAATAAGACAAGGGAATACAATGTACAGCATAGGGATCATAGTTAATAATATCTAACAACTTCATATGGTGACAGATAGTAGCTAGATTTTTCATGGTGATCACTTTGTAATGTGTATAAATATTGTATCACTATGTTTTACACCTGAAACTAATATAATATTGTACATCAGCTACACTTAAACTTAAAAAAGGGCTCAAAATGTTTCAAAGACTCAGTATTACGCAAGTTACATCCTTTGTCCAAGAGGCAACTTAATTATAAATAAGTAAAAAGTGCACTTTGGACAAAGCATGTATTTTGCTACTTAGAAATGAATTCCTAAATAACCTTATGGCATTAAAAAAAGAAATGAACACTACAAAATATTTAGAAATGAATGATAATGTAAGTTCAACAGATCTTCTAAAATGAGCAAGTGTAAATAAATCATTTAAGCATTTAACTCATTTAACTGAGAATACTAAGAGGGCAGACCTAAGTGAGCTTGAGAGAAGAAATAATTAAATACAAGTCAAAGAAACAATAGAGCGTGTCAATAAACTCTAAAGTTCTTCCTTTGGAAATTTTTTTTTTAAATATGTAAACCTCTAACCAGAATGATGAAGTGGGAGAAAAACAAAACAAATGTACAAATATACAGTATTGATATAAAAAAAGGGGACATAATTATGTAAAACATAGAAAATTTTTAAATATTAAGAGAATAGTATGAAAAACATTGTGCACCTGAATTTAAAAACTTAAGTAAAATGAGTAGTTTTCTGAAAATACATAAATAAGCCAGAATGACTCAAAAAGAAATAGGAAGTCTTGATAAATCATTAAAAATTCTTAAAATTAAGTGTAGCAATATGTTTTCTCCCCTAAGGTTAATGTAATACCAGATAGTTTACAGATGAAGAAATTTGGCAGAATATTAATAGTCTGGAAAAAATTGGTATATTAGGGCACAAGTTTTGTTGTGTTATTCTCTGCACTTTTCTGTTGAAATATTTCAAAATTAAAGTTAAAAATAAATTAAGAAAAGGCACTGTACTTAGAGCAGAAGACCTGCATTCAGGTTGTGGATCTGTCTGTCTCTTGCTCAAAGGGTATAACACATTTCACATGTCTGAGGCTATTTTTCATTCTTATTGTGAATGCTTAGCACATGCATGATACATGTTCAGTGATGTTGCTGTATCTGATCACTTCAACTCAAGAGGCTTAGAATCTAGTAATGGAGGCATCTAGTATAAAAGATTGTACCAAATAATTTTTTTTTTTAGTTCATAGGACTATCAGTTGAGAGCTATATGTGGAGTATGAATAAGGAAAGATAAGAAATAGTTCAGTGTTCCTAGAATGTGGGCAAATAATAAATTCTGAAACTGAAACTCAAATATCAAAAAAATTTTAGTATGCATGCTTTAACAGAAATGGCACATTTAGAAAGGAGGATAATACTCATGCCCTGGTCACAATGCACTTGGATGTGTGCAACTTACTTCTCATGCCACACTCTAAAAGATAAACTGCAGCATGTTCAGATTGGAGAGTCCAAGGTGCCAGAAGAACTAAACAGCTTTTAGTGTGAGGATCCCAAGAAAGAACCAAGAAGTTACAAGCTGAGGAAACGAAGCCCCAGGAGAGACATAAAGGGATGGCTTTGAATGTGTCAAGACAAGAAAGGCAATAGGCCAGCACCCAGGTAGTGGCCTTGTGAGTAAATGACATTTGTGTTCTTTAAGTTTCTATAAGAACCGTCCAAATCAGGAGTGGGGTCCCATATCCTTCCATGCAGTTCCCCAACCCGAGGTTTTCATGAGCAGGCCTGGTAACTTCCTGAGAGGTGACTGTACAGGGATCAGAACCAGAGGAACTTCAAGGTCCCACTCAAGCCTGACAAGGTATACTCCTGTGATGCCTGGGTGACTCAGACGGTTTGAGCATCCAACTCTTGATTTAGGCTCAGGTCATGATCTCAGGGTTGAGCTTTATCTCGGGCTCACACTCAGTGTGGAGTCTGCTTGTCTCTCTCCCTACCTCTGCTCTCTCTCTCTATCTCTCTCTCTGTCTGTAAAATAAATAAACAAACAAACAAACAAAACTCTTAAAAAAAAAAACTGACCAGGTATACTTCTGAGCAGGTGCTCATTTCCTTTGTAGGTCAGAGAACTTTGAAAATGACACAAAAGCAGGACTTTCACCCCCAGATTATTATACCTCATGGCGACATATTGTTCTTCCCAAGTCTCATGAGCCACTCTGTGAATCAAGCTGTTGACAATAGGAAGAGAAGCCTATAAATGCCATCATATGCTTCCTCATCACAATCTGAAAATAATTTGATGCTGTAATGATGGATCCAAATCTAATCCTTCATGAAAAGGCATATAAAATGGTGGTTGAATGTTTCAGTGATACAGACTTTAGAAAATAATGTGAGGTTAGGGATTGGTGGTTTGTGATACTGACCTGAGGCAGGGGTCATGCACTAGCCTTTGAGACCTCTACAATGGTAGTGGAATGGAGACAGCCTTCACTGAAGTGACAAGTATGGTAAAATAACTCTATCTACTACCACCATCAGTGGTGTGGCTGACATCTCTTTTGACTATATAGTATCTCAATCTTTTCAACACTTCTATTAGATCAGTGATTTTCTTACAGTTTGCATTTTAGCAGAGGAGAAATTTTAGAAACAGAAAAATAAAGTAACTTACCTAAGGTCACACAGCAGGCTGGAGGTGACAGAGCCAAGATCTGATCTCACTGTCCACGACAGCCCTTCTTTGAGCCACCAAAGCATTGACTAGGGCAGTTCACTCATTTAGCAACTATCTGCCATTTATTGTATAGTCACATAGTCTGCAATTTCTCTTCAGAGGGGCGAGTCTGCAATGTACACTGCCATTGCCGGGCTTCATGCCCAAAAGTGAAAAGAAAATCACAAACCAATATTTTGTTGGTGTGAATTCTGTGCCTTTTCTTTATAGTGTCAGTAGATTTACCACACTGGTTGTGTTTCATTCTGGGATGGTCCTAAAAACACTTTGTGTGGTAATCAGTGGCATGGCAGGTTCTGGTCTAGCAGCATCCTAGGACAAAAAAAAATATTCATGACGAGCACTATAACCCTCAAAGGCTATATAAGTGCAAATCAGTTAGCTGAAGAGTCTCACTGTGTGTTGGAGACAGTAGTGCTTCTGGGACCTGAAGGCCCTGTGCTCAGTAATATCCCAAGATTTTCTCTAACTCTGCCTCTCTGCATCAGAAATCCCTCAGTAGTCTTTCTTCATTTTCCACACGTGGTGTTCTTGTGCCTGTAGCCACTGCCTCTGGCACAAAGCTTGTTCTTTCCTCCTCCAGGCAGTGTCCTGGTCTTGATGAGAGTGTATACATTTATATCACCCACCCACCATGGCATTTCTATTCTCTCTCACCACTGTTTTGTTATTTGAAGTGAAGTTGCAGAAAAAAGAGTATACAGCCTTTGCAAATAGCAGGAATGTGGATGAATCCTTTCCTGACTCTCACTACCTGTGTGACCTTCAGCAGAATTACATATGTTATGGAGTCTGACCGATCTGGTCCAAATCTGAAATCTTCTACTTATTTGTTGTGGAAACTTGGGAAAATGGCTTATCTCTCTAAAATTTATTTTCCTCAACTGCAAATGGGTATAATGCTAATAGCATTCATTATACCATAGGGCCAAATAAAATACCATACACGTAGTTTGTAGGAGAGTAGGTAGCATGTATCTAAGTGTTTGATAAATGATAGATTTTACTGTTAAAATGTATGTAAAGTGCCTAGCCCAGAGTCCAACACTTAGTGAATACCCTGTCAACTTCATTTCATATCCTCTTTCTTTTTTTTTTTTAAGATTTTATTTATTTATTTGACAGAGAGAGAGACAGCCAGCGAGAGAGGGAACACAAGCAGGGGAGTGGGAGAAGAAGAAGCAGGCTCCCAGCAGAGGAGCCTGATGTGGTTCTCGATCCCAGAACGCTGGGATCACACCCTGAGCCGAAGGCAGACGCTTAACGACTGCGCTACCCAGGCGCCCCTCATATCCTCTTTCTTAAAACATATTTGAGTATTTTTGGGGAGCACCTGGCTGGCACAGTTGGTTGGCTGTGAAGGTGGCAAGTGTGACTCTTGGTTTCGGCTCAGGTCGTGGTCTCAGAGTCGTGGAATTGGGCCCTGCATCAGGTTCCACTCTCAGCCCAGAGTCTGCTTGGAACTCTCCTTCTCCCTCTGCCCCTCTGTACATTCTTTTTTTTCTCCCTCTCTCTCTCTCTCATATAAGTAAATAAATCTTTTAAAAAACATACTCGAGTATTTTCTTAACCATTGGGCTTCAGCCCTAATTTTGGGCACTGTGGTCACTGCTGCAGTGGGCTTACATGGCCAACTCCTGACTAGGTCAGTATCTTAGGCCTCTGCCTGCCCCCAATATTTTTCTAGCTCCATCTCCCATAGTGAACTAGTAACTTGAAGGCATGCCTCACCTAATCCCAATATTTGAACCACAAGTAGCCATACAAGACTTTTTTTCCTTGCATTAATTTGGTGGCTGATATTGAGAAGTTCTGGGAATTCTCTATTTAAAAAAAAATAATCGTCATACTATTTCTGTTAGTTTCCCAGGGCTTCCATAACAAATTTTCATGAGCTTGGTGGCTTAAAATAACATAAACTTATTCTCTCACTGTCCTGGAAACCAAAAGTCTGAAGTCAAGGTATTGACAGGCTGTGAAGTTTCTAGAGGGAGTCCTTTCTGGTCTCTCCTAGCGTCCAATTGCCCTAGATAACCCTTAGCTTCCTTGGCTCCATCACTCTAATCTGTCTCCATGGTCACAGTTCTTCCTCCTCTTCATCTGTCTTAGTGCTGTCTTCTTTGTATCTTCTAAGGGCACGTGTTATTGGATATAGGACACATCCAGATGATACAGGATGATCTCCTCATCTTAAGATTCTTAACTTAATTACCTCAGCAAAGACCCTTTTTCCAAATAAGGACACATTCATTGGTTCTGGGATTCAGGAAGAAGACATATTATTTTAGGGGTACCAATCCACTCACTACACTAGGGAAAGGAGAAAAAAATGGAGAAGAAATGAACATAGATCATCACCACTGGAGATTTCTTCATTGCCTGAAGGCTTAGTGCCAGACACACCCCAAAAAACAACAATAACAACAACAACAACCACAAAAAACACAGGCATCCAGGACACACCTTCCTTTCTCATCCATCAGGGTTAACTCTTTGGAAGAATCAGCTTGTGGAGGCGCCATCTAAAGAGTTGCATAGAATCACCTCTCAAATGAAATAATCAAGGTCTTAATTGATTGACCTCTCTGTTAAATTTTTTCTTCTAAGAATACTTCACACAAGTGCTTGCTTTTCTGGCTTAAGGCCATTGATCTTTATTTGCCCATGGTCCAATCACCTCAAGTACTTCCTTTCCTTACTTCTTACCTATTCTTAGTATTTATGTTCAGTTATCATATCCCCCACCTACTGCCACCATGGCTCCAGGCTGAATGCATGAAGCTCTTTTCATAATCTTTCTCTGTAGGTCATATCCTCTAAACCTTTTATCATTTTTGAACCCTCTCCAGTTTATCAATGTCTCCTTATAAAACAAGCAGCCAAAATGCTACAAGAAGTGTTATGTACCTTGGTTTGTTGTGTTTGTGTATGTGTGTGTTTTGTTTTGTTTTGTTTTAGCAGAGAGGTAATGAATATTCACAAAGAAGTCAGGGGATTATCAGAAACACATTCTGGAATTAAATCACATGTATTAAGTCAGCCTTTCCCAGTGCTTTATGCACTCCTCCACTGCTTCAGCAACTGCATTAATTTCTTCCAACCATCAGGCTAAAACGGTCAGTTCTGGGTAGATCAGTTATGTCTGAAAAGAATAGTAGCTTCTATTTATCCCATGCTCACCGTGTGCCAGCACACGTGCTTTGCATGTGTTTGTTACCTTGTTTAACTCTATAGTTTCTCAGTCACACAGATGAGAAAACATAGATTCTGAGAAAGTAGGAACCATGCCTACCTCTATACAATTGTTCAGTTGTGATGCTGGGCAATCTCGGACTTGGTTCCAGTCTGTGCTCCATGATACCACACCTCAGGAAAACACTGGATCACATTTTAAACTCTAGTGAATCCCTAAGAATACTACTTCATTTAAAGAGTAGTTAACTAAATATTCAGTTCACTGGCAGGATTCTGCTACTTTATTTTCTCCAGAATGGTTTGCTTGTCTAGATTTGGCCTTTGAATCAAGACTAACCTTTCTAAAGGGTCATTACCTTAAAAGGTTATTTAATCTATACTCATGCCTTGAGGGTGCCATTCAGGAAGGTAATTCTTCATTGTCAATAAAGAGTTCTCTGTGCAACTTTCACTGTTCTTTTCAAAATTGTCTTACATGTATGCAAGTATGCAGAAGATCAATTTACAATGGGCTTCAATAAAGTCAATAAATGTAACTCAATCAACTGTTCTACCTAGTCCTGATCTAAGATCCACAAGTGTTCAAGAAAAAACAAGAATATATAACTTTTGTTAAGGAACTCAGTCTTAGGGAACATAAATATCAATCTCAAGAAAATATGGATAGGAAATACTCAAGATAGTCTATCATCCAGGGTGACACTTTGTGGCATAGACAAAAGGTTTGTAAACCTGTTTAATCAGAAATACCTGAGAGGTTTAAAAATTACATTCCATAATGTATCCCAGACCAGCTGGATCAGATACTTGAAGGTTGAGGTCTGGGGCTTGGTAGTTTAAAACAAAAAACCAAAAAACATTTAGATAATTATTATCAATCAGGTTTGTGACTTTATACTTTTGGCAGAATATATAATCAAAGAAAGGATATTAATGTTAGTAGGAATAAGGATAATATCTTGGTGCTATTTAGTATTCTTGAGTTTTCAGAGCAATTTACCACTAACTATTTAATTTGACCTTTGCAATAACACGAAATGTTGTTCTATGAACAACTTATAGTACTGAAGTAGCATATGATGCCACTAAAGCTCAAAGTACTAAATCTTATGTAGGCCTACCCTAAGTCACATATGTAGTAAACGGTAACACTGGCCTGGAGCCCATACCTCTGAATACTTAGTCCAGTCCTTCTTCCAGCACTAATTTATGAGCCTTCATGGAGGAAATGTATAAGCTAGTAAGGAAAGAATCCCATTTGGGAAGAAATGAAGAACCCTGGATTGGACTCCAGTGTTGCTTCTCCCTTGCTACATCTTTCTAGGCCTTAGAGTGTCAAAAGCATTGGCTCTGGAATCACACCACCCTTGGTCCAACACTAGTTGTAGTGTAATAGCTGAGGGATTATGGGCAAGTTACTTGATTTCTCTGTGCCTTGGCGTCCTCACCTGGAGAGTGAGCTACTGTGAAAATTAAATAGGTGAATATATGTAATATCTGTGTGTGTGTGTGTATAGAACAGTTTTCATTAAAGTACTTTTGTTCTGGTAAGTGCTAGCACAGGGAACTTAGTCATATGCATGCTAATTTTTATTTAACACTGACTCTTCAAAGAAAACCTTAGTAAGATCACATGTGATGGGCAGTTTATAAATCAGAAGTTCTGATAATAATCATTATTTCTCTACTTTTAAGAAAAATATATTTAATGAAATTAGTACTTACTGGGTACATAATGTGTGCCAAACACCATGCCAAGCGTCTAGCATGCATTATCTTTAACCCTCAACACAGCCCCATGACCTGTGAACACGTTTCCATCCTCATTTTACAGATAAGGAAATAGAAGCTTAGAGAAGCTAATTGTCCAAAGTCACAGAGCTTGTAAATTGGGTGGCCAGGATTAGTTCACAGGTCATTTGTCTCCAGACCCTGTGTCTTCACTACTTTTACAGCTGCTGTCTATGCAATACCAACAAAATTTCCAGATGGAAGAAGTTTATGTTTCCTACTTTCCATTTCTTCCTCTGATTCCGTCATCATCTCCTGTGCTTTTTATTCCCTCCCAAATGCCTTCCTTCACCCACAGTCACCAATAGTCTTTAGTACTATCTTTCAGCTACACAAATTCTATCATATCGAACCCCTTCTCAGACCAGCCCTTACTAGAATTGATCCACATGCCAAAAATCACTTCCCCCTTCACAATGAAATTGTCGTTTTCTGTTCTCAGCCAGGTAATGAATGCAGAGACGTCTGACTATGTAATTCACAGCGAAGAATATTCTCAGCAAGAAAGATAATCTTTACATTTCTGTGGGAATTTATTTTCCAAAAAGCATTGGTTAACTGAACTACATCTTTACTTGGTGGCATGTTAGACTGTGAAAAGGTGAAATAGAGGATCCAGCCTGGACTGGGGAGATACTGCAAGGTAAAAGGGCCCTACGGAGCCCTTAACAGAGCTGTGGGTACAGGCTTAAAAGGCAGACCACAGCCACATTCCAAGGATTCACACATTTGAAAGTGAAAAAAGTGAATGTGCCCAAGTAAGACTGGCATTTGGAGGACAAAGACGCTCTTTCATCATTTTATTAAAGAAAGGACAATGTGATGGCTGGAGAGGTATTGTGTGTCCTTTCTCTGGAGCAGCCTGCGCAAACCCCTTCCTGTTTTATTAAATCCAAGAAAGAAGCATTGTCCTTTGGTTGACAGTAAACTGCCATACAACGTTGACTCTGTCTCCTCCTGAAGCCAGTGCTAAGGTGTTCTCTATAGCATGGTATTTACAGACTAAAGAAGGATGGCATTTCCAGGATAAGACAGCAGCCCTCTGGTAGGATCAGCTGTCAGGAAACTCACTTCAGTTAGAAACGGCTGTTTTTCCAGTTGTCCCGTCACCTGTTTTTCTGCATAAAAGGTTTTTCCTTTTTGGAGAAATCTACAGGTTTGCTTTAAAGTACCTCATACCACACACACATAGCAAGCCTGGCAGGGAGCCTGAAAAGAAGGGAGAGATTCTCCTATTTAACACAACATCCTAGGGGTTTGGGGAGGAGAAAGAATCCTGGAGATCTTGATGTCTCTGCGCTCTGGCTGGCTGTCTTCCAGAAATATCTTTGAGAATCTCCTATGTGAAGACAGCTGCTATGGGAGAGTCAAAGTTGGCTCTGACCTCAAGAAACTGATGTCTATAAGTAAATACAAAGAAAGGAAACTAACAGTCCAAGAGTCAGGTAGTGAAACATAACAATAAACTCCATATTGAAAGGCAGAATATGATATTGAATACAAATGGTAACAACAGCAGGAATAATACTACCTTGATTGTTCTTTGCTAAACAATGTAAGTATGTATGTGAGTGTGTGGTATATACATGTGTGTATATGTGAGTATGCATATGATTTACATATATATGCACAAATTGTGTGTGTGTGTGTATATATATATATATATGTATATATATGTATACAACACATATATTTAATTAATATCCTCAACTACAATACAAATTGTTCCTATTAGCACCTAAGGATATGAGGACTAGGGAGGACTTTCCCAAGGGCATTTAGCTAGTAAGTAAGTCATGAAGAAATTCCCAGACCCAGCTTTGTCAGACTCCAGAGCACATGCTTTTGATCCCTGTAATACTCCTTTCCAATAGTACAGTAAATGCAACAAGGGTTTAAGGGGAAAAAAATCACTAGAGGCTGCAGTGATGTGTGGAAATTAAGAGGTCCTTGCAAAATGGGTAGGGTCACGATAGAAAGGCAGCAAGAGGCCTACATTATGATGGATTAAATAGTATGAACAAATGTGCCCAGATGATGGGAGGGACAATGGGAAGATTTTGATTAGAGCATGATCTTAAGGTTGAAATTTCATCCTGAGGGCATTGGGGAGTCACAGAATGTTCTTGAGTAAGATACATGGCACAATATTCTTTCCTAATAGGAAACTGTCTCCTGAAGGCTTCTTTTAAATGTGGTCATCTATTGTGGTTATGTTAAAAATAAACACAGAAAAAGAGTCCTTATATTTTGGAGACATATATTGAAATATTTAAGGATGAAATGGCACAAGGTTTAATGTTTGCTTTAAAAAAATCCAATATGTGTGTTGAGAAAAAGGGGGTGGGAGTGAAATTGCTAAAAAAGTGTTCATGGGCACATGGAGGTTCATGATACTGTTCTCCCTCCTTTTACATATTTTAAAAAATTTCCATAATAATAAGTTAAATAAGAATCATTAGCAATTCAAGTACTGCTTTAAATGGTGATTATAAAATAAAATAGGAAATAATAAACCTACCTGTGAATTTTTAATAGTTACCGTAAAATCAAATATCAATGAATTTTTCTTTAAAAAAGTGAGTTTGGTATGAGGATCAGCTCTCAAGTCAATTCCCATTAAATTATTTACTTAGAAAAGTAAATCTGATAACCATATATTGCATATAGATAATCCTTTGCTATAAACTATTTCACATACGTAATTTCATGTGATCTTCATAGGAATCCTGAGTAGCTGAGCTCCAGCATAAATTTGTCCTACTTGGCATCTAACGAGACACTTCTGGTGGAGACTTAAATATCTTACTCTGACTTCTGAATTTTTCATAACAATTGAAAATTGAAAATGATAAAATAATGGTGATTGTCATTGGTGTCAAGGGAAGTGCAAAGACCCTTGAAAATTTACCAGAGATAGATAGTAATGATAAAATAATGGTGATTGTCATTGGTGTCAAGGGAAGTGCAAAGACCCAAACACATCAGCAAAAGTCTGAAAATCATGATCCCAGCCTCTATTTTGTACACAGAAGACCCTCAATAAACATTTGTTGATGAGTGAATGATCCATTTCCATGTCTACATATGATTAAAATAGCCATATACAGGGTGTAAAATTCGGTCCCATTTAGATATTTTCACATACGAGTTTTATATATTTTCTAAATGCCTATCAAGGGCTAAATTTTAATCTCCTGATAATTTCAAAAAGGTCATGGGGTTTGTTTGTTTGTTTGTTTGTTTGTTTGTTTTTATCTTGGCTTGCCCATGCCAGACTTGTACAAGGAAGAATCTGAGAAGTGGGACAGGCAATAAGCCCGTCTAGCTTGGTAGGTCTAGAAAGAAAGTCTTTGAGAATTGTGAATCTGGAAACTTGTTTTGCCTTATACATTTTCTACCAGTTTACCCTTCGTCCTCTTTTCACTTTCCAGACCCATTTTCCTACAGATACTTACAAATAAGAGGTAGTATAAAATGCTGAAAAGAATAAGAATTTTAATTCACTGAACTTAATATTGATGCCAGCAATTTTGTCCTTGGAAAAGTGTCTCTGGGTTTTATTTTCTTGATATGCCTTCCCCACTTCACATGAGATATTGCTACAATTACTCTAAAATGGTATGAGTTATCACTTATATGTGGGGAGCTGGTATAGATCTAAAAAATTGTTTTTAAGAATCAAACAAATGAAGCTCTCATGGTAGAACTGGAAGACCATGTTTGATATTCTAGGCCAGGGTAACCTATCGTATGTTCTATTTGTATTCCCATATGTTGCAACCTGTTCTGCCCAGTTTTAAGGCTGATAGGCTCGGAAGGCATTAGTGGAATGAGAAGTCAAAATTAAAACATAGCTCAGTCATTAAGCTGTCCTACTGGCAAAACTGCAGGCCTCTTTTCATGCATTGCCAACCATTACTTTGGTGTTTTAGAGGTTTGACCATTAGGTCATTAAATGCTTTGAGCTCCATTTTCTTTCTCTATAAAAACAGTATGACACTGATGACTAGTGGGCTGTTATATTTATGTCAGCATGAATAAAGTAGTAAAAGTAATAACAATCATATAATGGTCATATTTTATATGATAGTTACTTACCATGGTATAATTAATGTATTCTATCTTCATTATTTAATATGGGCCTCCTGCCTTGTTTCGTGTAGACAGCTGTTTATTTGGGGACACAGCTGCTGACAGTATCTTGCCTGCCATAGCTGAAGAGAGAGGTGAGAAAGGGAGCCATCTAGCTAATAAATTCCTAATTCTTTCTCTTTCCCTTGCAATTGGTTTCTAGGACTCTATGCTTTGGAATAGGGCTGGCCACAGATTATGGAAAATATGATTGGCAGCCCATGACAAATGTATTATGTGCCAGGCACATTTCCACATCATTTGTGGAGTGTGTACTGATATTTTACAAGAAAGGTGTTCAGGCTTTGGACTGACTTGCCTCAAGACTCAGAGCCAGAAAGTGACAGAACCAATACTGGGTCAGGCTCACTCCATGCCTGGGCCCTTTTCACATTCCACCATTTCTCTTGGTCATGAAAGTGCCTTGGTAAGAGGCCAAGCAAGAGAAATTAGTTTCTTAAGTAAACTAGGCTAAGTAGCATGGTTCATCATTACGTTTGGAGCCTTGAATTTTCATTGTGTTTGCAAAATTCAAAGGCAGGTGATTAAAAAAAAAAAAAGGCAAAACAAAAAGCATGGAAACATTGAGAAGCTTGTTGAATACAGCAGTGTGGTTGTCTGGGGAACTGCATCCTGGCATTCTGTGGGATGCACTGTGCATCCTCCTGGTCTTCATGGAGCTCCGCCTCTGATGGACACTCCATCAGCCCTGCTGATGAGGGGCTCACCACTCCTTTGAAAATGTTGAGTTGTCACCTTAGCAGACTCCACCCCATCCTGATCCTGACCTGCTTGCTGCCTCCTATTCATTGTGTGCATAATTGCATGAATAAGCTGACCTGTCAATATAATGGGCCTGCTGAGGTTGTGGCACAGAAAAAAATTGGGTTGTTTGTTTTAGAACTTCCTTTCTGTTTCCATTTTTGATTAAGTTCTGGCTTTGGGTATCAAAAAAGATGTCGTTTCCTTGGCAGCAGATCTGTATAACAGTTGCTAATGAGGCTACCACAGTGAGTTTTCTTTCTGTGGAGACGTGTGGGAATGAGCAAGTCTTACACTGCTCCTCAAAGTGAAGGGGTTGCTCAAATCTGTTCCCTTAGTTCTCCACTTTAGAGATTTGTAGAATAATACTGCTCTCCCTTAATCATTTTGGGAGAGGATCATAGTTGGTAGAGAAAAGGTATTAGGAGTAATTGGGTAAGGGGTTCAGAGAGACCAGCTGAGGAGTAGACAAGATCAGTGGAACATCTCAAACCCAAGGGGATTTGCTAAACACTAGTTCTTTGTACCTTCACCCACCCTCAGGCTTCTACTCTCTGTATGTATGTGTGTATGGCAGGGAACAGGGACAATGGCCAGGTGGATAATGGAATGGTAGGAGAGACCAAGCACACCATTTGGAATGTTCTTTTAGGTGAATGTCAAGTTTTTGGGGAGGGAGGGTAATTAGAGATGTAACAAGCAAGGTTCTTAGTTATAACAAATATAAACTAGCTTTAATAGTTTAAGGCCTATATTAAAGAATATTGGTTAGCTCACAGAGTCTCCAGCTGTGCAGCCTAGAACAATGTCCAAAGCCATACCATAGAACTAGCTACAGTGGAGACAGTCTGGTACCTCTGCCAGGTACAGATGTTATGGAAGTCAGCCCTGGATGCTTCTGCAAGAACCTTAGCTACCACTACCATCTCCCAAAAGGATTCCATGTGGGACCTACTTTTTTAAATTATTAATCTTCCAATTCACTGTGCATCCATTAATCTGATTAAGAGGCTATGGATCATGTAAGTAAGTGTGCCCCAGCTTCAAAGGAGGCTGGGAAATTGAGTACATGGCTCCCACCAAGAGTCAAAAAATAGGAAATGAATTACTTCAACTTAAAAAGGGTGTTCAAAGTTGCTGGGAGGCCTCAAAATTGACAAATATCTATTGTAATAGGAATCCGTGCAAGGGAAATGGCAAGAAGAGAATGGAATTAAAAGGAACTAGATGACAAGTAAACCCCAGAGAACTGAAATGAACTAATAGGGAACTAGAAGGGCATCAGGGACTATGATTAGAAGTCAAGTAAGACAGCCTGATGACATTTTGGGGATCAAGGAGAATGCTGAGTTATGTTAAGTGTCCAGAGATGCTGGGAAATATGCTAGGAGCAGCTAGCTAATTAAGGTCCCACTCTGTTGGATATTAATTCCTAGGCCAGGCCCTTCTTGATTTAGGGGCAGAGTGGACCTGTGGTTTTTAGTTTTGCTTTGGTTTTATAATATGTTGCGTTGGCTTTCATAGGGGCCAACAGGAATGGGTAGATCTTATATTAATTTATTCAACAAAACTATTGTGCATATGCACATGGTCTAGATACTAGGGATATAGAGAGGAGCAAAATACCATCCCTATCTTCACTATACATACAATCTATGGAGAGCAGATGCAGAATGGTGGGACAAGTCTAGATGGACTGGGAAAGCTTTATGAAGAAACCATTGTTATTCTCTTGTCCAAGCTTTCTATCCTTCATAGGTTTTATCCCATCTATTTGGTTATTTATTTGTTTTAAAGATCTCTCTCTCTCATTGGAATGTAATGGAAATGATGGCAGAAATTTCTGTTTATCCTTCTGTATCCCTCAACTGGTGTAAAGTAGATGCTCAATAAATATGTGTTGAAAGAGTAAATCAGTAGATGAAGATGAACTGTGAAGTGAGTCTTCCTAAAAGAGTGTTTCTAGGTAGAAACTAGATGATGGAGAGATGAAGGAAATTCTAGGAAGAGGAGCCGGTATCACCAGGAGCATGGGGTGAAGGACAGCCAGGCCAGAATCTGCAAATCACTTGGTACTATTCAAAGATAAAGGTTGAGGCCAGTTAAGATGACTGATAAGGTTGGAAATCAATAGAAGTCAGGCCTGAAAGACCTTTACATTAGTTTCCTCTGGCTTCTATAACATACCACCATAAACTTAAAACTTAGAACAATGCACATGGATTCTCTCATAGTATCTATGGGTCAAGAATCTAGGCATGGCTAAATTGCTACCCATACTCAGGGTCTCACAAGGCTACAGTCAAGGTATGACTGGGGCTAGGGTCCCATCTGGGTCTTGGGGTACTCTTCCAAGCATATGTGGTTGTTGGCAAAATTCACTTCCTGCCAGCTGTAAAACTCATGGTAGCTTGCTTCTTTGAGGCCAGAAGAGTCTTTCATCAGGAAGGACCAGCCTCTTTTTTAAAGGCTTGTACCTGATTAAGACAGACCCATCCAATACAGTCTCATCCAGCATAACTTAATCATGGGAATGACATCTATCATATTCACAGGTCCCAAGCACGTTCAAGGGGAGGGGATTAACAGGCTAACTACACCAGGGCATAGAAGTATGGAATCCATCTTAGAATTCTACCTACCGTATCAAGATAAAGGAGCTTGTTATCTCTCCTAAGTAACAGGGAGTCACTAAAAGGTTATGAGAGGGATGCCTGGGTAGTTCAGTCGGTTAAGTATCTGCCATTGACTCAGGTCATGATCCCAGGGTCCTGGGATCAAGTCCCACATCCAGCTCTTTACTCAGTGGGGAGCCTGCTTCTCCCTCTGCCTGCTCTTCCCCCTGCTTGTGTATGCTTTCTCTCTGTCTCTCTCTCTGTCTCTGTCTCTCTCTCTCTCTCTCTCTGACAAATAAAAAATCTTTAAAAAAAAAAAAAAGGTCATGAGAAAAAGGAATAATGAAAGCATTGTTTTCTCTATGAATTACCCTGGTAGCAATGTGGATGACAGATTTTAGAGGGCCTGCAGTTGGTGGACAAGATATTGGACTATGGCAGAGACCTAAGTAGAAGATGATGATATGGGAGTGAGAGTGATTGGTACCAATGCCCACCTGTCATTCAGATCAGAAACCTAGGCCTCACCCCTGGTTTCTCTCACATCCCATATCCAATCCATCAGAAAGTTATATCAACTGTAACTCCCAAATATCTAGAGAATATGTAACTTCTCTCCACAATTATCACCCCACCCAAGCTGCCATCATCTCTATTCAATATTCATATCTTTTAAAATATAATTTAGGTTTGTATTACTATCCTTTCCAGGCCCTTCAGTGGCTTCTCATAGCATTTAAAATAGATCAGAACTCTTTATTGCAGCTCACTAGGCCCTTTCTTCTGCTTATCTTCCAACCGTAATGTTAGTCTATGAAACCACAATCCCACTATGCTCCAGCCAAAGACACTTTGTTCTGTGTTAAATAAGTAGACCATTCATTATGCAGGGTGTTTGCCCCTGCTGTTCCTCCAGCTTGGACTGTTCTTTCTTCAGATGTTTGTGTAGTTGGCTCTTCACATCAACTAGGTCTCAGTTTAAATGCCACTGAGTTAGAGAGGACAAGCAAGTCACTCTCCATCATAATACCTCATTTTATCATCTTCGTGAGGTATCTATATATATAAACACCTTGTTTATTTATCATTTGCCTCTCCCACTAAAAGGGAGTTCCAAGAGAGCATCACCCTTTTCTCTCAGTATCTTTAATGTACAGACATGTGGCTGAAACATATCAAAATTTTTAACAGATATTTATTGAATCTGTATGTGCATTTGAGGACAATTTAAAATTATTTGGACTTGATGATTAACTAAATGTGATTGACAATGCAAATGAAACATGAAAGTTTCCTGGCTTTTTAATTTGGGTCACTGAGATAAAAAGTAGAGGGAAGGAGTGGGATTTGAACAGAGAATGAAGGGCATATAATGGAAACAGAAAGACATAATGGAAAAAGATGAGACATATAAGAAAACCTTGTAAAGAGCTTTATGAAATTTAAGAAGCAAACTGATCATCACTATTCTATGATTCAGTGATCAGACTATAACATAGCCGTTCCATTTAATATGAAGTACCTGCTGGTGTCTTTAGAAAGAGGGGTTTCCTTGTTATCTTTGGGATCGAGTTGAAGGCTGGGAAAACCTCAAGTATCCCAAATACTAGTGATCTAATGAAATAATCGTCAACCATGAATGCTCTTTGAGACCAGAGGAGAGCAGAATTTGGTGTTGGCGAGATACACCTCTACCTGTAAGAACAAACACCTTTAAACTATTCTCATTGGTTTTAACAAAGGAGTGATTCTGACTCCTCAGGGATAGTGGTGTGATTCTTGTTCTTGCTCAGGGTGGGTAGATATTTCATCTGAAATTCTCATGCCCGGCATGTTTTGCTCTAAACGTTTTTCTTGCCTTTCTGAAAGGCCATGTTTATTTAAAGGAAAATCTAATCCGTCTGTGGCTGATGCTTTTCCTTTTAGCTCAGCCAAATGTTTCTTTCCTAAGAATTACGTGCTGATCAAGTGATGTCGTTGCTTGTCAGAAGTGAAAGTCACACTTACCCAGTGAAAATCTCCTGACCCCACCAAAAAGCATGAATTCAGTTTGAGATGCCCCACCCCGGGGAGTCTGCCTTGGGTTATAAGCTTAAGAGAAGTGAAACAGCCTCACGTGTCATTTTACTGGAGGCCAGCACTGAACATGAAACAGAGCTGCTCAACCCTGTAGCAGGTTTCTGTTGTATTCCCTGGTTCATCCACTCTTTGGTAGTGAGTCCCTGCAAGTCTGCATGCTTCAACTTTTCTTTCTCGGAGAGTAACCACTCTACTGACCTCCTGGGGTGTTGAGGAAGAGGAAGCATTAGTGGAGTGTTTGGGTCAGGTTATAGGTGTTTCCCAGCTCCCCCATCTTGAATCTACGCCCAGCACATTAAGGAGAATCCTATGCTGAATATGATGAGGCTGCATGGAGCCTGGTTTAAACAGAAACTAGGAATGTGGATTTGGATTTTTTTTTTTGCTGTTGTTTGTTTTGGTTTTCTATTTAGACTTCTCACTGAGAATGATTGAATTCAAGGGAAACAGCAACTAACCCCTTTTGTGACTTCCTGTGAACTTTGACAGAGGCTGGAAGATGCTTATGCCCTACTCTCCCTGTCATAGGGGATTTCCAAGGTGTGCCAGTGGTGCCTTGAGCAAGAGATGCAGCTCTTCCTCCAGTGGATTCTTCCTGCGACATTAATCTCTGTGCAGTTGCTAGCCAGCTCAACTTCCCAATCTTTACTTGTTTCATTCTCCACCCCCCCCGTATCAGAATGAATTCACGCCATCATGCCCGATTTCTATTCTCTGTTCCTCCCATCTGACTGCTTCTCCCTGTGGAAGATTGTCCATACCAAATGATCTGAAGGTAGTGTAGGCATAGATTAATAGGCCAGGGAGATGGTTTACAGATCATTTTTCTTAGTGGCATTGTGAGTGCTTCGCATTTATTTATAGTTTGCAAATACCTATTTTACATATAAATTAGAAAGAATTAAGATTATCCCTTTAATAGCTTCACACTTTCCTTAGACTCCTATATGCTTTGTTGAGTGGGGAAGAAAGGGCTGAACTTTAGCCAGTGCTAGGAATGAGAACTGAACATAAGACTTTGGCTTTCAGGGGGCATGCATCATACACATGAACATCATTAGTCCTGGCTTCAAAGAAAGTGATGGATACCCAGGGAACTAATCCAGCCACTCTTTGGGATGATCCTGGGTCTCCTGGCTACCAGGGCTCTGTTGTGTTCACTATACCACAGGTGCTTAGTTAGCAGCTATTACAGACATGGAATTGTATTTGCCCAATATACATCAGCAAGTGCCCGTAGAAGTAAAGCACATTCATATGAAATCAACTCTCTCAACCCTCCCATGCCCTAATCCCCTACTTGTGACTACATGTTTGCCAGTTAAATATATGAGTCCTCCCAAGTGCTTTTCACATGTGCTTAAAAACAATTCCCTATCTCCTTTTGCTTTTAAACATCCATACTATTGTCATGACACTGCCTTCTTCTGTGCTATCCTCAGGAGATCTCCACCCTGCTGAGAATTAAGGAAACATCGCAACCTCTGATCTTGCCTAGAAGGGAGTTCCCAAGTTTCCCTGAGCCTCACTGTAAATTGCCCCACTTCTAACATAGCCACGGCTATGCTGTTACCTTTAATAAGAGTTTACTGAATGTTGAAATCTAGACCTAAAGATAGATAATGCATGACAACTAAATACCAAGGATCACGGAGCCCATAGGTTTAGGCCAATCCACAGGATCCACCTCCTTGTGTCAGGAACAGCTGCATTGTGTCAGGAACACAATGCATGGAGTTGTGCTCTGAGCACCTCTGCCTCTGAGTTCAGACCTAACTTCCAAGAGACTAAAAGGAAGTAGTTTTGCTTTGCCTCTGGTTTAATGCCTGCTTCACCATCTCTCATTCCCTAATCTAAAATAGGCCTTATGTGAGGGTAATTGACAGGAAAAACAGAGCCTTTCAATCTAAGGAAGACTGCTCCCATGTACAAGGGGTTGATCTTATACTATGGCCTCCAGAGAACAGTTTAATCAAAATGTCATAGCTTCAAATTGCTGTGTTCTGAGGTACGTGTTCACAAATATAAAAGTGTATTCATTCATCCATTCATTCATTCATTCATCATTCATTCATCCATTCAATCATCAAAACAATATTTATTGAGCACCTAATACCTACACCCCATCACCATGGCTGACACATTGTAGCTGCTTTATAGATATTGGTTTACTGAATGAGTGGGTGAGCCTGGAACTTTCACTTAGATAAGCTGGTGGTTTGTTAAGAGAACTCTCTTTGGAGTTAGATAACTTGAGTTCAAACCATGATTTTATCCTCTTATGAGTGACCATGGGCAAGTTATCTAACTGCTCTAAGCCACAATTGCTTTATTGGTAAAGATGATGATGGCAATGGTGATAATCATGATGATGATGATTATAAAATGGTAATGCCTTTCTTATAGGTTTGTTGTGAAGCGTTTAAGTTAGGATGAGATAATATTAGGATATTAGAGGCCTCTGCCTAACCATGAGATCTGGAATTAATCTTGTGATTTCCTGAGTTTTATGTGCCTGGGGAGTTTCAGGTAGCCCATAACCCTCATCATGATGAGGTTTTTCCTCTGCTAAGCCTCCTGTCACAGTTTTCCAAGTACTATCCTGGATGTCTATGTGGATGTCCCTCTCTGAATAGTGGCGCACTTGGTTGGGACTCTGACACCTGCCTGACACTTTGCTAACGTAGGGAACAGAATCCTTATATTTCAGTTTCTGCCTAAAGATCCATCTTGAATCCACTCACTGCCTGGAATTCCAGTAGAGGGTATGCCTAGTCTCCAGTGTTGCCTGCCTCCATGACTACCAAACAGAATAAACCACTTTGATGATTGACACTAAACAAGTCTAGCCTCACCTGATAGTTTTTGCTTTTTAGGAATAAAACTAAAATCTACATCAGGGGTTTATCTTAACAATTACATGAGGAAAGGCACATGAAAACATGTAGAACAGTAATTACACCGAAAGGATTCAGTGAATTATAACTTTTATAATAATCATGTGTTGTCATCATTCATTTCCATTTTCTATTCATCCTCCTCCTTACCTCTTTCTACCTTCTATTCAGTGACACAAAGTAGCTGCATCTGCATGGATTAATTGGCAGATGTAGTCCTCATTCCCTGCAATTCCAAAAGAGCAAAAGCGCACCCATAACCACAGTCATGGTGATACTGGGCATAAAACTCATGCCTATAGTATCCTCTGGGCTAATTTATCTCACCTTGTCTTATTTTTAATGTAAGATGCATTGAACCATAAGGGTCTTCCACTGCTCCAGGATATGCTTGCCTATAAATTTAAATTTCTTCCTAGAATCTATCAGGTGTCAACATTTTAATATTTTATGCACTCCAACCATACCTTAAGGACACACGATTTGTTTACATAGCAAATGAGCTATTGGGAATTCCTTTCAGGACAAGTTTTCATTCCTTGAATAGTTCTAATGATGGCTGAGTTTCTGGAAAATCTTCTTGAGGTTTTGTATTATTCATGGAAGGAACCATGCCTCCCAATTTATTGAACACCTAGATTTATTCCATGTAAACTCACAGTGAGATGTTGGTATAAAAAATATGGCCACAATATGGCCTTTTGCAATCAAGCTAGATATTTTTTATACTAAGTAGGTCTATCTAGCTAGATATTTTTGCAATCTAGCTAGATGGCCTTTTGCAATCAAGCTAGATATTTTTTATACTAAGTAGGTCTATCTAGGTTTTAATAGTATAAAAGTAGAGATCTAGCAGGTAAAGTAAGAAAAACAAAATTCCTGGTCTGTTGAGTCTTCTGAAAAAAAAGTACATTTGTGGATTGTGTTCTGCATATATTTGGACCATAGGGAAGATGTAGAGCTGAACCCTCTCCTCCTGTATTCCGAATGCCCTGACCACACTTCATTATATATTTTTGTAGCAACAGACTACTATATAGCCTTGTGTCCTTCAAAGAACCTATCCCAGTGACTCTTAAAATACTGGCACCAAGAGTTTGTTAATACATTAATCAATCAATAACTAATGATATAAGTGTCTTTCTTTCTTTCTTTCTTTCTTTCTTTCTTTCTTTCTTTCTCAGGTTGAAAGGAATAATAGGAAGCAAATGGAGAGAAGAAAAGTGAAGGGGTGCAGATAAATTATCAGGAGGTATAGGAGTGTCTATACTTCCTCTCAGACCTCTAGAAAGGAGTAAAGCCAGTAAAATATTAATCATCATCATTATCATCATCTTTTTGTTTGATAAATATTTAAATATCTAGCCTGTCAGTTGAGTTGGGAGTTTCTGTTTCTATTTTTAACCTGTTCTCTTCCTCTCTACCTTCTACTCTCATGCTTAAGTTTCACAGAAATGCAGTAAGATGTTTGGACTCCCTGCCAAGGATCCCCATCAGACTTCCCTCCATAGTGAGCTGAAGTGGGCACAAAAGCAATCTCTAAGACTCCAATTATACCTTTATTTGAAAGCACAACCTGCCCTATCTAAGGAAGCCTCCACTATTTTTCTGAGGATATTTTGCCACTCCTAGCATATGAAAGTAAAGCCATATTCCAAAATGAAAGCATGCCCAGACCCACATTTCAACGCGAAATGCTGCATGGATCCCTTCCCATTCTTTCTCTCTATTTGCTGTTACTTCTGAGACTGTTGATGAGTGGTTGTATGTCATAACTGTCACCTCAAGAAGATGTCAGATTTGTACTGATTCTCAAACTTTTCAGTAATGGTTGCTCTTGAAAAATGACTCCATTATATGTACTAGAAGTCTCAAAGATCCCTCCCCTAATGAAGTTAAAGTTAAGAGGAAGAGATTTTACATAGAAACAACATTCTTATCACTCAGTTACCTGCAAGGAAATCAAGAAGTTACAAGGAATAAGCTGGGGGAGAAAAAGATACATGTCAAGAATCTAATTCCATAAAATTTATTAAATTATTTCTTGCTATGAGTTACATTCAAATAATAGCTCATAGTTTACATTTTCTATGATTATACAAATACTGGATTTCACAAAACATTTACATTTGCCACATGTGATGAGCAAAATATTTTCAATGATATTTTCTATTCTGTTGTATTTATTTAAATAATAAAAATGAGTCCTGACCACTAAATTGACTTCCCAGCTCATTAATGGATCACGACCCACAGGTGAAAAGCCCTGTCTCAAAAACTCACACTCTGTGAATTTATATTTCAAAATAATTAATAACTTTAATGATTAATCTCAACATTTAGAAACCAAAAACAGCCAATTGTACAGAGTTAAGCAAGATTGATAGAAATAAGAATGAAAACAAAGAAGTGAATACTTCCAGCAAGACATGGGAAAGAACAAAAACAACTCCCAAAGTCTCAAATGGGGACCACTTAGTGCTAGAACAAATAGCTCCTCATACTTCAGCAGAGAGCCTGAGGAGACAGCTGCATTATAGCTCCAGTCAACAGGATGTTCATTATGATAACCCAAGTCACCAAGAAAACTTTAATTGATGTTCCTCATAACATATTTAAAACAATTCAGCGAATTATTGAGCAACTCCTTTGCTAAAAGTGTTGCATTTAAATAATGCACAGACTATTTTAGAATTATTTTCAAGAAAAATATTTATTCCCAACATAAAAAAAAAAAAAAGAATTTGGTAGTTTCAAAACATGTCTGGTGTGAGAGGCTTCCAAGTTGCAGGAATTGCACACTCTATAAACCATCCTATTAACAGAGTCTCCAGCACACTAATGGTTTAACAGTCTGAAAACTGGACCTGTTAGGATCTACTATATTCATTATTTTTCATATCTTTCCCCAACTGACAGAAACAAGTCTGCACCTCTGCTAGAGTGGCTAATGCTGAATCCTTACCTCCTAATTCTCCAAGTGTCCCTCCCCTGACATAGTTCGGTACCTCACAACTCAGTCTCACCATCTTCTCTCTGAACCACCCTCTCTCCCTCATCTCAGCTCAGGCAGGGATCCCTGTTCAGCTATATCAGCACATTGTGAAATGATATGATTTTTTTCTGACAATTCTGTCTCTTCTTGAACTCTTTGTATTCCCTTGCAGGACATTTTCTACTTTCTCTGCTTTCTTCTAGGTTAGATGTTCTCCTTTATCTCAGCAACATACATCCCATCTTTGTTTTCCTACTTTAGATTAAAGAGTCTTATTAATTCTTCACAAAGAAGTGAGAGACAGGGAGAGACGTGGAGACAAGCTAAAATTTCCTTTTTGATATAGGACTCTGGAGTTCCTTGAAACCTCTGGACCCCTGAAAAGTAATCTTCAGTTATCTGAAATATTGATTTGTGCAGAAGTTTTGTTTTTTCTTTTTTCTCCAAAATGATGCTGTTAAAGTACTTCCCCTGTTTTACGTGAATAAAATTCTCATACTGCTTTGCTGGTAGAATTTTAGAACATCCGGTGGAACATCTGATTGTTCCCACACCTTGATAGAATGCATCAGCCTAGGTATAACTGAAGAGAAAGGATTTTACAGACTGAGATCCAGAGTGCTTGGAGTCTTAGTGCTTAAAGAGAATGTTATGACTTTGAAAATATATATTTTCCCAACTCAAATCCCAGTAAATTATTTTGTGGATATTGACAACTGATTCTAAAGTTCATATGAAAAGACAAAAGACTCCAAAAAGCCATAATAATATTGAAGGAGAAGAACAAAGACAGGAGGACTGACACTACCCAAGTCAAAACTTGCTGTGAGGTATAATAAAGCAGTGTGATACTGGTGAAAGAATACACAAATAGATCAGTGAAATAGATTAGAGAGCCCAGGAATAGATACATACCAATACAGTCAACTGATCTTTGACAAAGGAACAAAGGTCATTTGATGGGAAAGGAAAGATAATTTGATGGAAAAGAATAGTTTTTTCAAACACATGATACTGGAGCAAGTGAACATTCACACACGAAAAAAGAAAAAAGGAAGGAAGGAAGGAAGGAAGGAAGGAAGGAAGGAAGGAAGGAAGGAAGGAAGGAAGGAAGGAAAACAGGGAAGGAAAGAGGGAGGGAAAGAATCTAGACATAGACCTTTCACAAGAATTAATTCAAAATGGATCCTAGACCCTTGGGGCACCTGGGCGGCTCAGTCGGTTAAGTGTCCAACTCTTGATTTTGGCTCAGGTCATGATCTCAGGGTCGTGAGATCAAGCCCTGCATGAGGCTGAGCATGGAGCCTGCTTAAGATTCTCTCTCTCCCTCTCCCTGTGCCCTTCTCCTTCTACCCCTCCTTCACCACTCACATGCACTCTCTCTCTCCCTCAAAAAAAAACAAAACAAAAAAACACAAAATGGATCCTAGACCTAAATATAATACATAATCCTATAAAACTTTTAGAAGATAACGTAAGAGTAAATCTAGATGAGCCTGGCAGTGATGATGACTTTTTAGATAAAACACCAAAGGCATTACTTTAGTTATATGTCACAAATTTGGTATAAAATTCTTGTCTTTCAGTTTTTAACATATTTATGTGTTCCATTATAATTTCTTCTTTATAACTATAGGCTATTTAGAGGTATATTCCTTTATTTTCAAACAAAAGAGAGTTTTGGGTTTAGTTTTTTGGATATTACAGCTTAATTTTAGTTATGGCCAATGGATATGCTCTGCTTTTGAAATCTGTTAAGAATTGATTAATGACACACTATATTGTAAATTTTACTAACAGTTTCATGAAAGCTTGAAAATAATGTGTGTTCTATTGTTAGGTTAAGTGATCCTTTGAGTCATGTTTGTTCAGTAAGTCTAATTTGTTAAGAATGTTGTTCAAATTTTCCCTATCATTGAGGATTTTTTGCCCACGAGATCTAACAATTACCGAGAGAAGTTTTAAAATCTACCCTATATTTTTAGATATATCTATGTCTCTTTGTGCATCTATCAAGTTGCTTTATATATTTTAAGTCAACGTTATTAGGTACTTATACTTTCAACATTGTCACATTTTTCTGGTTAATTAAATCTTATCATTAAACAATAATTCTTTGACCTTTTGTCATTTTTCCTTAAAGCTTCTTTGATATTAATATTATAATATTTTACATATGATATGTTTTTTCTTATATATATTATATTTAATTTATGCTTTTATTATTATATTTATATTATATATGCTATATAATACATAATTCCCTCACTTTCCACATTCCGTTATATCTGTTTCTTATCAAAAATATATTGCTGGTTTCCTATTATTTTATTTAAGTCAACATATTTTATGTTTTAATTAGCTTATTTAATTTTAATGTACATTTTTATTTAATGTGATTCTGACCTAATATGTTTATACCATCCTATTTTACAATTTGTCTTCTTATGTTTTATTTCTTTACATCTTCTCATTCTCTCTTTTTCTGTATTAACTAATATGCTTTCCTATTCCATTTTTCTCTCTACCAGTAAGAAAATTTCTTGTTCTATTTTTATAGTGGTTGCTCTAAAAATCAAAACTAGCATTTTTATGTTTTAATGTCTGAAGTTATTAATACATTGTTTTCTGGTTTATTTTGTCACTATTAAGAAATCAGTTGAACTTTTAATGGTTGCTTTTTTGAAAAAAATCTTTTTAAGATCTTATTTATGTCTTTTGTATTCTGCATTTTCACTATAATTTGAATGGATGTAGGTTTCTTTTTATTTATCTTTATTCATATAGGTCTTCTCAAATTGCTGCCTTTTATCATATCTGAAAAATTATCTCAGATAAATTTCAAAATTGATCTGCTACATTTTCTCTCTTCTCTCTTTTTATTACATATTCTCAGTTTTTCAACCTCTCATCGTTTTAGTCCTTTCTCTGTGTTGCATCTGTATAATTCTTCCTGACCATATCTTATAGTTTACTAAAAATATTTTACGACATTTTCTACAAAATCTTTTACTGAAAATATTTTATATTTTACTAATTTTGTAGTCAACTATGTCTGATCTCATATTAAGTCTTAACTGAGTTTTTTTTTCTTCAATTATTTTATTTTAATATTTATGAGTTCTGTTTTCTCAAACCTACTATTTCAGTAGGTTTGGAAAAACCTACTGAGTGGCTATATGTGGTTTCTTTTCCTTTTATTTTCAAAACTTGCTTTCATTATTTAAATACAGTTAGTATAGTGTTTAAATTTTTGTCTTGTAATTAAAATATTAAAATTGGGTTTTGTTTGTTTTTGTTGTATTTTGTTTTGTTTTATCCGTTACTACTAGATTTTCTTCCTGGTGCAGTTTTCTTGTCTTCTTTTTTTCTGGATTTTTTTTTTCTGTTTTTGTTGTTGTTGTTAATTTAAACCAGTTTATTAGATGGAAAATCCATGAGTAATTTTGACATCATTAATTTGTTTGCTTAATGATAATTATAAGGACTTTTAACCACCACAAAAATTAAGAAACAATTATGTAAGCCAAATCCTAGCCTCTAGACCACCAGGGAGATAAACAGACACTTTTCCAATGAAGACATACAAATGGCTAACAGACACATGAAAAAAATGTTCATAATCATTAGCCATCAGGGAAATTCAAATCAAAAACACACTAAGATACCCTTACGCCAGTTAGAACGGCAAAAATAGACAAGGCAAGAAACAACAATTGTTGGAGAGGATGTGGAGAAAGGGGATCCCTCCTCATTGTTGGTGGGAATGCAAGTTGGTACAGCCACCCTGGAAAACAGTGTGGAGGTCCCTTAAAAAGTTAAAAATTGAGCTGCCCTATGATCCAGCAGTTGCGCTGAGTATTTACCCCAAAGATACAGATGTAGTGAAGAGAAGGGCCATATGCACCCCAATGTTCATAGCAGCAATGTCCACAATAGCTAAATCGTGGAAGGAGCCGAGATGCCCTTCAACAGATGACTGGATTAAGAAGTTGTGGTCCATATATACAATGGAATATTACTCAGCTATCAGAAAGAACGAGTTCTCAACATTTGCTACAACATGGACAGCACTGGAGGAGATAATGCTAAGTGAAATAAGTCAAGCAGAGAAAGACAACTATCATATGATTTCTCTCATCTATGGAACATAAGAACTAGGAAGATCGGTAGGAGAAGAAAGGGATAAAGAAAGGGGGGTAATCAGAAGGGGGAATGAAACATGAGAGACTATGGACTCTGAGAAACAAACTGAGGGCTCTAGAGGGGAGAGGGGTGGGGGAATGGGATAGGCTGGTGATGGGTAGTAAGGAGGGCACGTGTTGCATGGTGCACTGGGTGTTATACGCAACTAATGAATCATTGAACTTTACATCAGAAACCAGGGATGTACTGTATGGTGACTAACATAATATAATAAAAAAAATTATTATAAAAAAAAAAGAAAGAACATTAAAAAGTTAGTAAAGTGAGGAAAAAAAGAAAAAATTATGTAAGTCAGACCAGGATGCTCTCTCTCCATGTGCCCCACATCAATCACAGACCCTAACGCTCATCCAAAATATAACCACTAATTGGAGTTTTATAGTAATTGCTTCCTTTTGTTTCTTTATGAAATTATCATCTAATTTGCATTCCTCAACACTATAGTTTAATCCTGACCATTTTTAAATCCTTACCATTTTTTAAACATGATATGTTTTGTAGATATATTTTAAGTTTACATGCTCCTTTTCTGTCTCTTTCTTTTAAGATAACTTATCTGTTGAATACTTCAAGATATTTGACTCGTGGAATTCCCAACATTTTTTAATTAGCTGATTTCTTATTCTTGGTATAGGTCTATATATATCTTTGTCCTCTATATCCCTTATTATTGGCAACTGAATCCAGAGGTTTGGCATATGTTTGGGTTTTATTTTTTATCTTATTTTTTGTATTTTAGCAGGTGTTGTTGCTTAATGCCTAGGTGTATAAGTTAATTTGATGTGCAAAATGGTGAGATATAGATATGTATCTATATATATATAGATATATCTGTATATCTCTATATATATATATGAATGAATATATATGAATATATTAACTTGAATAAATTTACAGATATTTTTCTCATATACTACTCAGTTACCCAGTTGTATGGTTCATATAGAAAATACAAGTTAATGCTTAATTTATCCCTCTCATTTATCCAGATTTTATAATCCAGATTATAAATGATTTCCTTTTCATCCTCAAAAGATGACAAATTGTATTTTACAAAATATATATCATTAATAACTCATGGATTTCAACATATTTTACTAGTATTTACTAGTATTTATTGAAATTGTTTCTCTATTGAAGTTAAAATTTTCCTATTTTAGGCCGGTGGGAATACATAGAAGTCGTTTCCTGAGTCTTTGGGACATAATTCTAGAAGCTTTTGGTGGCTTTCTTGTTATCTGGAATGACAAGATATTACAGACTAGACATCCCAGATTCAGCTGTTTCTCCACAATGTTCTGATTTCTTTCAATGGGAGGTAGTTTTTCAAGACCACAATCTGATTTCAGAAGTGCTAGGTACTATAAATGGTTTGTAAACACCTTTTAAAATAATACTGGTATTTCTGCTTATATTACATTATGTATCCTTTTTTCCATAACAATGACTTTTTAATCATTTAGGCTGTCTGAAGCTTGATATCTAGTAAATTCCTTAGGAAAGGATAAAAGTAACAGTATTCTCTGAGTTTTTGCATGGTTATAATAAATTATATGTGACTTTTAGTTGTATATCACTTTTAGTGTATATAAAATCTTTGACTCACATTTTCTTCCCTTAAATATTATAAATATGTTACTACCTTTTTATTTGGCTCAAAATATTGCTACAAAAAATGTGTAATAATAATCTAATTTTCTTTCCCTTGTAATTTATATGGCCCTTTTGCCTAGATGTTAAAGTATTTTTCTTTTTCTTTAAAGACTGATATTATAACTAGAACACATCTTGCTGCTAGTAATTCTAGGTTAGTATTATCAAATGCATGTTATTTTCTTTCAGTAGGTATTTAATTTTTTTTATTTTAGAAACTTTTCTTGAAAATAGATTTTGATATTTTTTTTTCTCTTCGCTTGCTTTGGTTTGCTTTCAGCATCTCCCATTGTATACTTTGGATCTCCTTTACCTATCTTCAATCTCTCACTTTCTTGAATCTCACATTTAATTTCATTAATTTTTCCCTAAGGATAGTATTTATTCTTTGTGTTTACTTTTGTATTCCTCCTAGTTTAGTCTTAATTTCTAAACTAACATTTGCTTCTATCTTTAATTCTTGAATTCTGTCACTAAGTTCTGAATTTTTTTCATTCGGACTTATGTTCTTCTTTCATGTCTTCTTTAATTTTGTCAGTATATTTTAGATAATTGTAAAGCAGCACATTATAGTTCTTATCTATGTATTGAATATATCTTTCTGGCATTGTTTCACTCACTGGGGAGATGCTATACTCCATCTCTTTTTCTTCATAGTAACTTTGTTTGCCAGAGCAAGAGAGGGAGACAAAGAGCACAAATAGGGGGAGCAGCAGAGGTAGAGAGAGAAGCAGACATCCTGCTGAACAGAGCGCCTGACGTGGGGCTCTATCCCCAGACCCTGAGATCATGACTGAGCCAAAGGCAGATAACTGACTGAGCCACAGGCACCCCTTCATGAAGTAACTTTATATGGGATTTTGCCTCAATGTTTTCCTGTTGCACAATCATATATAAAATTAAATATCCTAAATTTGCAAATGGAGACTTGATTCAGATAGCTTGACTAACTTTAAAAAGTTAAATTCTCTGTTGTTTTAGTGTATTGTTAGCAGAAATATGGTGGCTTGCTTTCTAGGATATCCTGGCTCTGTTTCCCTGACCCTTACATCTCCTATCTTTTTTCCTATCATGTTAACTTTTTTTTAACATTTTATTTATTTGTTTGTTTGTTTATTTATTTGTTTATTTATTTATTTATTTATTTTAGAGTGTGTGTGCAAACAAGGGGAGGGGCAGAGGGAGAGGGAGAGAGAGAATCCTCAAGCAGACTACCCCCTGAGGGCAGAGCCCAACTTGGGCTCAATCCCAGGACACTGAGATCATGACTGGAGCCAAAATCAAGAGTGGCTGCTTAACTGACTGGCAACCCAGGCGCCCTAATGCTCAATTTTTATTTTACTCCTGTAGTCTTATATCCTGTCTGGAAGACAGTCCTGGCTGCTTTTTTAAAAAAGCTAATAAGGACCAGAGTTCTCTCAGCCCTTTAGCCCTTATCTCAGAACCCTGTACTTGGTTACTACTGGAGCATACAAAACTCTTTTCATTTTTAGCTACTGTTCTTAAACTGGCCTGCCAGATCTCCTCCTCCTCCTCCTTCTTCTTCTTTTAAGATTTAGTTATTTATTTTAGAAAGAACAGGGGAGAGGCAGAGAGAGAGGGAGAGAAATCCTCAAGCAGGCTCCCTGCTGAGCACAGAGCCCGATGTGGGGCTTGATCCCAGGACCCTGAGATCATGACTTGAGCCAAAACCAAGAGTCAGACACTCAACTGACTGAGCCACCCAGGTGCCCCTGGCCTGCCAGTCTTTCCAATGGATGTCTTTTACCTTTTGGAGCCTGTTTGTTCTCAAGTTGGTCAGTTACTCCATCAATTCCTTTTACTTCTTTCATCATAGACTCTAATACCGTGCGGATTGTGTAGCTGTCAGTTTTTTGCCTCTACAGGCTTGTAATTTGGAGTATATAAGAAATCCTGTTGCATAGCTTTCATATAGATTTCATCCATGAGTTTTTCTTTTGCTGGCTTGTTTCTCTGTTCTTAGGTGAGATAAAGGAAAATTTAGACACTACACTGCCATGTTAATGTTAACTTCCCAGATTTCTCTTGTTCCTTATGCTTTACTATGAGCTAGTCATTTTCTTGATAAACTATCTGTGGACATTCTTTGAAGCTAGCATGAGTGTAAATTACCAATGTTATCTGTATAAACCATTAAAAATAAATCCATGGGCTTCCAACCCAGACAAAATGGACTAAGCATATTTCCACCCTATTTCTTCCACTAATTAAAAATATAACCCTGAAAAAAATATATAAAGCATTGCTCAGAAGACTCTGAAAGGTAGAGAAAATAATGGAGTCTGTCTAGAGAAATTTTTCTTTCTTTTTCTATGTCAGAGATCAGGAGTGTTTATCATTAAAGATCAGATAGTATTTTCATATTTGCAGGCCATGTGGTCTCTGTCAAAACTACTCAGTTCTGCCTTTGTAGCAAAGGCATGGTTGTACAACAACTGCATTCCATTAAAACTTTATTTGTAAAACCAGATAGTGGGTCAGATTTGGCCCACAATTTTTAGTTTGCCAACTCTTGCTACATATCCCACTGAGAATGACAGAGAAGTCCAGAAATGCCAATGGGAATAGACTTTCTAGGAAAATAGAAAGACTTTCTAGGAAAGCCTGTTTTCACTAATCAAAGGGCAAGAAAGACATATATAACCCCATCCCACCTGGTGCTTCAGAGACCTTGGGTCAGAGCTCTGTCCCATGATTCCCCTGCACTAAGGATGAAAGAGACCATACCCCTTGCCCTCTCCAAAGGAAGAGGTAAAGCCACATTGTCTGTCCTTGCTTAAAACTAAGCAAATGTAGAATAGATGAGGACCTTCACCTGCTGTCATTAATAGAGTATGTGAGTGCATTATGGAGAAGAGGAGCTAGTGAAAAGGATTCTTTAAACTTGTGTATAAAATTCTAAGCAAAACACTGTGCATCCCATGGTGAACTAAATGAGAATCAATACATCAGGAGTTTTGAGACATGGCCTACAGTATGGAAAACTGTCCAGGTTTCAGATTAGCATCTGGATATCATACAAATGGACAGACCAGAAGCTCTACATGATTTTGAAAACTCAATTAACAATTGAACCACATTCTATAAAAGTGTGACAGGATTATACATTCTAGACTTAAATAGACTGATTGCCTGCATAGATATAATATTAAAATAGAAAATACACTTTCATACACAATACTAAAAATATCCAGAATAAAATCCAAGTTTGGTTGCCATATCAAGAACCAGGACAATTTCAACTCAATTGAGAAAAGACAATCAACTGATGCCAACATAGGGATTGAGACAGATGTTTGAATTATTTAAAAAACTTTAAAGCAGCTATCAAAATATTCTATGTGTTACATACTTGAAAAAGTGGAAAAACAATATCTTAGCCAGAAGTTAGACTATATGAAGAAGAATAGAGAATTTTAGAATAAAAAAATAGCTAATGAAATAAAATACTCACCAAATTGGTTCAATATAAGAATGGAAATGATAGAAGAATCAGTGAACTTGAAGATAGATAAATAGAAATTTTCCAATCTAAACATCAGAGATAAAATGACTTTGACAAGAAAAGAAAGAAAAGAAACCTAAAGCCCTGAAAGATTAATAAAAGGTCTAATATACAGGTAATTGAAATCACAGGAGAGGAGAAAGAGTTTGGAACTGATAAAATATTTGAAGAAATTATAATCTAAAAACTTCCCAAATTTTGAGAAACATGTAAACATACAGTCTAAGAAACTCAGTGACTCCAAAAGATTACAAACTAAAAATAATGATAATAATTAATTTAAAAATTATGCCAAACACAAATAAGTAAGATTTCTAAAAACAAAAGATAAAAATAATGCCTTGAAAGCAGCCAGAGAGAAATGTTGCATTAACCATAAAGGAACAATTACACAGGTAACTGCAGATTTATAGATCCAACACAGTCTCTATCAAAATCTCTGCAGATATTTTTTTGGGGGGAGATTGACAAACTTGAAGCTGATGATAAAATCTGTGTGGAAATGCAAAAATTATTAAACAAAAAATAAATGAGAGGACTTTATTGACTTTAAAACAACATAAAGCAATAATTAGCAAGACAGTGTGATAATTGGCATAAGAAGAAACAACATATAGATGAAGAGAACAGAGTTAAGAGTACATAAATAAATCCTTTTATGTATGGTCAAGTGATAGTTGGCAAAGATGCTAAGACAATTCAATGAAAGAAAAGATTATTTTCCTTCATAAATTGTGCTAGAGCAATTGGATATCCAGTTAATAGTTGCCTGAGTTCAGAGGTAGGAATTGACTGCCATAGAATCTGAAGGTTTATTTTGGGGTGATGGGAATGTTCTAAAATTGAATGTGATGACGGTTGTACAATTCTATAAATGTACTAAGTACCATTGAACTTAAAATGGGTGACTCCTGGGGTGCCTGGGTGGCTCAGTTGATTGGGCATCCTATTCTTGGTTTCAGCATGGATTGTGATCTCAGGGTCATGAGATCGAGCCCCATGTCAGGCTCTGCCCTTGGCAGATAGTCTGCTTGAGATTCTCATTCTCCTTCTCCCTATGCCCCTCCCCTTGCTTGCTCTCTCTTTTTAAATAAATAAATAAATAAATAAATAAATAAATAAATAAATAAATCTAAAAAGATGGGTGACTTTTATGGTTTTTAAACCATATCACAAACTGTTTAAAAGAGAGATAAAAAGAGAAGAAAAAAATAGATGACCAATACTAGATTTCAATATTTAGCTGTTTTGAGTTTTAAAATAAGAAAATAGAAAAATGCAAAGGAAAGATTTAACAAAGAAACAATTTATACTTTGTTATAATAAAAGTAGATTCTTTATTCCTCTGGGGAAAAAAAAAGAAACAATTTTAAATAATTTCCCCAAATTAAAAAATAAGGTGATAAATGCAATCTAAATAAATAAATAAATAAATAAATAAATAAATAAATAAATAAATAAAACCTACACTTGACATCATACTTAACGACTGAACTCTTGTCATCTATAATCAGAAGAAGACAAAATGTTCACTATTTCTACTCTTATTACTCTTACTCAACATCATACTTGGGATTCTAACCAGTGTAATAAGGAAGAAAAAGAAATAATAGTCATATAGATTGGAGAGGGTAAAATAAAACATTTCTGTTTAGAGACCTAGACAATCCCAAAAGATGTACAAGAAAGCTAATAGAACTAAGCAATGAATTTAGTGAGATCATAGGATACAAAGTCAACATACAGTTTTATGGACTAACAATGACCAGCTGAAAATTAAAATTAATTGAACGATGCCATTATAGCTCCAAAAATTTTGAGCTATAAAATATTATGTATAGATATTATGAAAAATGTGAAAGATCTGTGTACTGGCAACTAAAACACTGGTGGTAAATCTAAGACCTAAATAATTATGGAGAAATACCATGTTTAGAAATTAGAAGACCTGACATTATCAAGATGTCAGTTTCTTACCAACTAATCTATATATTTAATACAATCCTAATCAAAACTCCTGTAGAAGTTTTTTGTAGAAATTTACAGGATGACTCTAAAATACATATGGAAACAGAGGAAAATGTTTCTAAAAATGATGTCAATTATCAGAGAAAGGAATACCTGGGATCATAGCAATAAAAAGAAATATGGAGGAAATTCATAGGGTAATAGTGCTAGAGATTCCAGGAAGACAGCTGTGAAGCTGGTCCAGAAAATAGTCATTTCAGATAGTAGCAGTTAAACACAGGGTTCCAGAAGGGAAATCTCCAAGGAAACTCGCACTCCTATTTTATTTTTTATGACAAGTTAATCTTGATGAGACTGAAATTAAAGATGTTTTACATCTCTGATAGAGAGCTCAAGGAGAGACTAATAATTGAGAGAAAATAAAAGAAAAAAGGGGGGAAAGCCGTACGTGTATATCTAAGGTGGAAAATATGATACAAAAGAAATACAATTTGTGTGTGTGTGTGTGTGTGTGTGCATGTGCGCGCATATGCATGTGCGCACCTGTGTGTGATGGTGGTGGCATAAGTGCTAAAACTTTTTGTGACAGAGTAAGAAGTTCAAAGAAGGGAATTTTAAAAATCAAGATATAAAGGTATTAATTTTTTATTTTAAAACATAGTTAGGGGCGCCTGGGTAGCGCAGTCATTAAGCATCTGCCTTCGGCTCAGGGCGTGATCCTGGCATTCCGGGATCGAGTCCCACATCGGGCTCCTCAGCTGGGAGCCTGCTTCTTCCTCTCCCACTTCCCCTGCTGTGTTCCCTCTCTCACTGGCTGTCTCTCTGTCACATAAATAAATAAAATCTTTAAAAAAAAAAAAAGTTAAACAGCCGAAGAAACACTTAAAATCAATAAAAGCAAATTCTTGGTGGGATAGCATGTAGCAGAAGACTGCTGTTTATTGTAATAGGTAAACTGTAGTGTGTATATATTATAATTTTTTCATCATATACTTGCAATATTTCTTAAATATTTATTAAAATATAGCATATGTGTAGAAAAATATATATTACTAGTGTATAACTTAATAATTTTCAAATGGTGAAACAATACCTTCTTAATTTTTAAAGCCCAGATAATGTCTGATACCTTCCATGAATCTTCTTACCTCTAGAGCCCTCATGGTCTCACCATTTATGTTAGGCACCATTATTGCTACTGCTTACTTTAAGTCAATCTACTGATGTATGACCTGTCAAACACTATATAGTGTGCATTACTTCCAGAAAAATAATTTTAAGCCCTCTGAAGTTATAGTATCAAGGAGAACCAGTTATTGAAGTGGGCCAGCCAGCCAACTGCCTGGATTACTTATGCAATGTGTTCAGTAATGACTGGGACTGAGGTTTTGATCCAAGATGGTGGCACAGGAAGATCCAGAATCACCTCCTCTCATAGACATACCAAATCTATAGCTATATATGGATCAATTTCCTCTGGGTAGAAAAGAAACCTAAAAACTGTCAGGATGACCCCTTCACATCAGGAAGATGAGAGGGAAACTTCATCAAGGCAAGAAGGAAAGGCTGAGACACAATCTCACCATAAACTCCACACCCAGCAGGATGACCCATAATCAGGAGGAAGGGAACTCAAAATCAAAAGCTTCCCCTGAGGAGTGAAATGTTCATACCCCCCACTGGGCATCACAACTTTCAAGACCAACACCTGAAAGATGTGCCCCCAAAACATCTTGCTTTGAAGACCAACAGAGTTCATGCCAACAAGACCCACATGGCTGTGGTAAATTGAGAAACCTCTCTTGTAAGGACCTGCACACAGACTCACCTGCTCCAGTGCCCATCAAAAGAAGCAGCCCTTTGAAAAGTGCCCAGACGTTGTGTGTGAAAGACTTCTTTCATACTTTTAAAACATGGGTCTAAGGGACAAGGCCCTGCAAAGGACACCTGCTAGGAATGGAGGCTGATGAGCACCATCTTCCTGCTTTCCCTGTCCCTTGGTAAAGCTGGCAAACACCATCTTCTTTTCTTTTCTTTTCTTTTCCATGGGTGCCATATTTATGCTCCAGCTGGTGGAGGCCATCTTTGTGTTCTACCTCTGCCACATTCCAAATTATCAGGACCTACCAGAGGGGAGCTTCTACACATGTCTGTTATCCTGGTTTTATATCTGGTAACCCAGATTTTGCAGCTGCCACCCTGGAAATGTCACTTTATCACTGGGCTCTAGAAGCCAGAGGAGCCTTGCATCCCTGGGTCCCATGGGACTGTAGCAGTCGGAGAGAATTCTTGGCAAAATATCACTCCCAGGGCACTCCATGGAAAGCAGACCAAAAAACACCCTCAGTCTTTCCGAGAAAGAGGCCTATTTGCTTGTCAAGTATCTTGGCCTGAGGGGCAGGCTTCTGACTTCACACGTTTACAGGGGAGAACAGGGAGTAGAGGCTGGTGAATACATTTTTGTGCTCATCCTCTGCCTCACTCCAGCTCGTGTATCTTACAGAGAGGAGCTAAAATCCTTCTCTGGTATCCTGATTTTTGTGGCTACGGGCAGGGTTACACCTCTACATGCCCTGTCTCTTGTTGCCATCAGGATTACTCTTGCGGGTCCCACAGGACTGTAACCAAAGGAGAAAGAGTTCTTAATCAGTTGCCACCCCCAAGACACAGCAAGAAGAACAGACCCAGGAGCTCAATCTTTCTGGAAAGATGCCTGTTAGCTTATCATCATAGCTGCAGCCTAGGGACAGACTTCTAATTAAATACACTTCTGAAGGCTGACTGTGAACCTTTACTGAAACCTCAGAGAGGGGATACTATGTGCATGGTCTCCCTCTGCTGTGCTTCAGAGCTCCCACATCTCTCAGGCGGAAGCTCTTATATGCATTTAGTACCCCAGTTTTTATGTCTGGTGCCGTGATTTTTGAAGCTGCTGCCCACAGGATATTTCTTGATCACCTGGCTCTGGTGGCCAGGGGGGTTTGTGTTTCTAGGTCCCATAAGATTGTAACAATTAGAGAGACAGTTCAAAGCAGGCTACCACCCCATGGCGGTAACAGAGCTTGGACAATCACAAAGGTTTAAGAGACAACAAAAAGCTAGGAAGGGGTTGAATGATAAGGTTCGTCTCCTACACAAGGCCAATCCTTCAAAACTGGGAAAGAAGGCTGTTTCATCTAACACATAGGAACCAACACAGAGAGGCAAGCAAATGAAGAAACAGAAGAATCTGTTCAAAAAAAAAAAAAAAAAAAGAACAAGATAAAACCTCAAGAAAAAAAACTTTAATGAAATAGAGATAAGTAATTTACTTGATAACGAGTCCAAAGTTACAGTCATAGAGATGTTCGTAGAACTTGGGAGAAGAATGGATGAACACAGTACTTCAACAAAGAGATAGAAAATACAAGAAAGTTCCAAATGGAAGCCATAGGGCAGAAGAATAATAACCAAAAGAAAAAGTAGGTTAGAGGGTTTCAACAACAGACTAGATGAAGCAGAAGAAAGAATTGGTGAGCTAGAAGACAGGACAGAGGCATGCACCCAATCAGAGCTCCAAAAGGAAAAAAGAATTTTTAAAAGGGGAAGATAGCTTAAGGGGCTTATAGGACATTATGAAGCAGATTAACATTTGCATAATAAGGGTCCCAGAAAGAGAAGAGAGAGAGCAAAAGGGGCCAAAAAGTGTTTGAGTATATAATGGCTAAAAATTTTCCTAACCTGGTGAAATAAACAAGTCCCCAGTAACAAGAAGCCTAGAGAATTACAAATAAAGAGACCCACACCAAGACACATTCTAATCAAACTATCAAAATTTAAAGACAAGGGAAGAATCTTAAAGGCAGCAAGAGAAAACAACTTGTTATAAACCAGGGAACCCTTGTAAGACTATCAGCAGGTTTTGGTTTGGTTTTGTTTTGTTTTTGTGTTTTTTAGCAGAAACTTTGCAGCCCAGAAGGGAATGACAATCCCAAGTAGCCAAAGCAATCCTGAAAAAGAAGAACAAAGCTGAAGGTATCATGCTTCCTGTTTTCAAACTATATTTCAAAGATACAGTAATCTAAATAATATAATATTGACATTAAAAAAGGACACATAGATCAATGGAACAGAATAGAGAGCCCAGAAATAAACTCACACATATACAGCCAATTAATTGACAATAAAAAAAAGCCAAAAATATACAATGGGTAAAGGACAGTGTCTTCAAAAAATGATGTTGGGAAAACTGGACAGCTGCATGCAGAAGAACAAAATTTGACTACTATCTTATACCTTACACAAAAATGAATTAAGGACTTGAATTTAAGACCTGAAACCATAAAACTCCTAGAAGAAAACATAGGTAATAAGCTGCTTGATATCAGTCTTGGTGACTGATTTTTTGGATTTGACACTAAGAGCAAAAGCAACAAAAGCAAAAATAAACAAGTGGGACTATATCATACTAAAATGAAAAGGCAATCTACTTAATGGGAGAAAATATTTGCAATTCATATATCTGATAAGGGGTAATATACAAAATATATAAAGAACACATAACTCAATAGCAGAAAAACAAGCAATCCAATTAAAAACTGGACAGAGGTTCTGAATAAGAAAGAAGACATACCAATAGCCAACAGACACACAAAAAGTTGGTCAACATTACTAACAATCAGGAAAATTCAAATCAAAACTTCAATGAGATATCATCTATACCTGTTAGAATGGCTAGTATCAAAAAGAAAGGTATAACAATTGTTGGCTAGGATGTGGAGAAAAGGGAATCCTTCCTTGTACATTGTTGATGGGAATGTAAGTTGGTGCAGCCATTTTGGAAAACAATATGGAGGTTCCTCAAAAATACAAAAAAAAAAAAAAATACAGCTACCATACTATCCAGCAGTTCCACTTCTGGGTATTTATCTGAAGAAAATAAAAATACTAACTGGAAAAGATATACACACCTCCATGTTCATTGCAGAATTATTTACAATAGCAAAGATATAGAAATAACCTAAGTATCCATGGATAGATAATGGATAGAGAAAACACGGTGTATATGTGTATATATGTATATGTGTATATACACATATATATATGTGTATATATGTATATGTGTATATACACATATATATATATACACATATACACATACATACACATATATATGTGTGTATATATATGTATAAAATATTATTAAGCCATTTAAAAGAATGAAACCTTGTCATTTTCAACAACATGGATGGACCTTGAGGGTATTATACTAAGTGAACTAAGACAGAATGATGAATACTGTATGATCTCACTTGTATGTGGAATCTTAAAAAACAAAAACAAAACAGAAAACAAACAAACAAACCAAACTCATAGGTACAGAGAACAGACTGATGGTTGCCAGAGGCAGAGGGTGGAGGGAGAACAAAATGAGTGAAAGGGGTCAAAAGGTACAAGCTTCCAGTTATAAGATAAATAAATCATGGGGGTATAATGTACAGCATGGCAACTATAGTTAATAATACTGCATTGCATATTTGAAAGGTGCTAAGAGTAAATCTTAAAAGTTCTCATCATAAGAAAAAAATCTGTAGCTATATGTGGTGACAGATGTTAACTAGACTTAACTGTGGTGAACATTTTGCAATATATAAAAAAAAACGAATTGTACAGCAAGTAATATAATGTATGCCAGTTACACCTTAACAAAAAGATTTTTAAGATAATAAGATAATGGAAAGAAATAATAAGATAATGACTGGGAAAAATCTGAACTATGTTGTTAGTTAACTCAGGTTTCATTACCCAGCTCTCTGTGTTTTTGTGTTAAACTGAGTATAAAGATACAAATTGTTCTTGCTAGTACTCAGTCAAGCAAGATACTGCTATCTTTTCCTTAATTTAAAATTTTTTTTCTTATAATCCTGGCTTTTTTCTAAAGGGGTCAAGTCCTAGCTACTGTCAGATCCTGTTTGGTAATTACAAACAAAATCTACATCCTAGAAATAATGTTTTCCACATTCTTAAATATACTTA